>NC_043003.1:82572392-82632392 GCF_006345805.1 Octopus sinensis
TAATAACTATAATAACAATAATTTAGAGATTTTAATATGAATATTATTAAATATCTCTTGTTAGTGGTTTTGTTATACAGAACGTTGTTGATTTATTTGATATTGCTCAACTTTATAATTTCGTTTATTCTTCACTATTGAATACCCTCAATTTCAAAAATGGTGATGGTAGTGATGGTGGTGGCGGCGGCGGCGGCGGCGGTGGTGGTGGTAGTAGTAGTAGTAGTAGTAGTAGTAGTAGTAGTAGTAGGTTCTGTTGTTGTTTTATTGCTTGCTATCTGTGAGAGTATTTCATTATAGTCTGTTTTAAACTTTATAGAAAATTGATTAACGCACAGTCAGATATTTTCCTGTGATTTGTTAAGCTGTTTATTTTTCAAAGTTTAACTGCTTCCTATTGGGTTCCGTCACTTCTAGTAAAAGATGTTACAATTTGCTGAAATGCATAATGATGTTGGTTTTAAGATTATAACTATTCAAATACATTGCTTGTTCTTGTTGCAATGTGTGGTTGCCT
Source organism: Octopus sinensis (assembly GCF_006345805.1). NCBI lineage: Eukaryota > Metazoa > Mollusca > Cephalopoda > Octopoda > Octopodidae > Octopus > Octopus sinensis. The sequence continues at coordinate 82,572,910 of NC_043003.1, forward strand.
TATACTGATATCACTGCGAAAATTTCTAACATCTATCTCTATTGATGAAACGTTCGTTTTTATCTATATTTCCAAGCTTTCTGTATTATAAACGGTAGGATTGAGACAGAATTGATTACATCTAGGAAGATATATTAACTGCTTTTCACTGCTTACTTTTATATGCTGCGCAGCTGCAAATTCTCAAGGTCAATTATATTAATCGAAATTTTGAAATAATTAGTGGTCACCCTGTAACTGTGCAGTTCTTTGTTTTTTTAGTTTTAAGAATAAATAATTTTTATATAAGTTGTGACCAGGAGCATGGCTCAGTGGTTAGAGCACCGGGCCCCCAACCACGAGGTAGTAAGTTCGATTCCTGGACCGTGATGTGTGTTATGTTCTTGAACAAGACGCTATTTAACTTTGTTCCAGTTCCTTCAACTGTAGATATGAGCTGCGACGTCACTGGTGCCAAGCTATATCGGCCATCGCCTTTCTCTTGGATAACATCGGCTGTGTAGAGAGAGGAGGCTAGCATGCCTGGGTGACTGCTGTCTGCCATAAACAACCTTACCCGCACTTGTGCCTTGGAAGATAGCTTTCTAGATGCAATCCCATGGTAATTTATGACCGAAGGGGGTCTTTACCTTATGGTAATCAAAATATTCCTATGAACATCAAAATATCACATGTAATATCGATTCTACTATAGGCATCAGACCTTAAGTTATGGGGCTAGCCGATTTCATCGACCCCAGTATTGAACTGTTGCTTATTTTATCGAACTGAAAGGAGGAAAGGCAAAGTCGACATCGGTGGCTTTTGATCTCAGGCTGTAAAGACGAGTGAAATGCCGCAAAGCATTTTGCCCAGCATGCTAACGATTGTGCCAGTCGCCACCTTCACATCTATCGCTCTCTCTGTTACCTATTGATCTATCTATCCATTTATTAATGAATATATATAGACGAAGGAGTGGCTCTGTGGTAAGAAGCTTGCTTCCCAAACGCATGACTCCAGGTTCAGTCCAACTGCATGACACCTTGGGTAAGTGTTTTCTACTATAGCCTCGGGCCAACCAAAGACTTGTTAGTGGATTTGGTAGACAGAAACTGAAAGAAGCTTGTCGTGTGTATATGTGTGCGTGTTTGTGTTTGTGTGTCTGTGTTTGTCCTGCCATCATCGCTTGACAAGCGATGTTGGTGTTCTTACGTCCCATTAGCATAGCGGTTCGGCAAAAAGACCTATAGAATAAGTACTAGGCTCACAAAGAATAAGTCTTGCGATCAATTTGTTCGACTAAAGTAGGTGCTCCAGCATGACTGCAGTTAAATGACTGAAATAGATAAAAGAAAAAAACGTATATGTGTATATATGTATTTATGCATATATGATTATGTATAGATGTGTTTATTTATAAATATTTATGTATATATGTCTCTCTCTATATATTCACACATATACATATATACTTACGCACTCATACGCCCAAATATACACAATACACATGCACACTATAGGGCCACACTGAAACACACGTTCATAGACTACTCGAACAAGCACATGCACATACATACATATACACGTCCATACCCAGACACAAATAAACGAAAAGCACATCACTCCACATGATTCACGTACACACACACACGATCGTATACGCACACATAAGCCCATGCACACGCACACACACACACATACAATAGTCTCACACGCACACTATACACACCCTCAACACACGTTCATACGCACGCATACACAAATACACGAAGCACACATCACTCCACAAAATGCACGCACTAGGGTACTTATACACATACACACGCCCAATATGCAAACACAAGCCCACATAATCTTAAGCTCACCCACACATAAATTCACACGCGCATGTTCCTATTCACACACATACGCTAATATGCACACGCGCGCTTGCAAATCCTAGTTCAACCGTATCGCCGTTCTGATCGCCCCTTCACTCAGCCTTTCTTCTGACCATTTCATCATGTTGAACATTTAACCCCTACACATTTTTCTCACACCGTTGTTTTTCGTTCTCTCTCCATTTCCCCCCTCTTAATCGTTTGTGTCCACATACACGCACACGCGCACACACACACACACACACTCACACATACACACAAATACAGGAAAAGCACATACTCCAAAAAATTACTCACACATGCATTCACACGCTCTCGCTCCCATTCATACATACACACGTCCTTGCGCACAAAAGTTCAGCAAGATCACCGTTATTATCCCCCTTTCACTGCTTCTTTCTTCCAGTTATTGCATCGTGTTGAACCGAACCGTTGATTTCTACACATTTTTTTCGCCCTTTTCTCTGTTTTTCCTTCTCTCTCCATTTTTCCTCAGAATCTTTTCTGTTGAAGTGCGTGGGGACGAAACAGCAAAGTCTTTTCCATTCTTCCCGAACGTCAAACAAACCTGTTTATTGTTCTCTTGTCTGTCTTCGTCTTTTGCTTCCTGTAAATTTAAACACTACATATATAAATATAGTATAATATAGTATTAAAATAAGTCTTTGCAGACCATGTTTGGAATTATCCGTATAATTAATAGCAGAGTGTGTAAAACAGAAATGAAATAAAATCCAGGTTTAATCATATATCAACGAAGTGGTTCTTTATATTATAATGAGAAATTGAAAGAGGGAGAGATAATGCCCCTTTGTCAGCAGAAGCAGTACAGTGGTGTGGGAGACGTAGCCTTCCTCATGAGGGGAAAACTTATTTACACTTATTTACAATCCAAAAATGGCATACCTTCAGAAGTAGCCCTCACCTAACTGTATTTCTTCATAACATATACAGAAAGGGATGTCTATTAATGGAATATTTTTACTCGTGGCTTATTTCAATGCAATATTTATGTGAACATTTTCCTAAATGTTTTTCTAACGCGATCACCTCTATATAGTTGTTAGTGGCTTAACAATTATGGGTGAAGTCCAATTTTGGAAGTATTTTTCAACTTTGTCTCCTTTTAGAATGTAAAAATAACTTATTTTGTGCACGAACACACACACACACACACACACACACACACAACACACACACTCACACACACACACATACACACTCACACATACACAATGTAAGTGAAACTTCTATTTGAATTATGCTGCTGCTGTGTGCACACACAAAATTACGGCTCAACTCCAATGGAAATGACCTATTTTTATTTGCAATTTGTGTCTATGTTGAGCGTATTGAAAAACCTGATCTTAGATAAACTTAGAGGTAATTCGTTTTCAGAAATCGCGTCGTGCACCTGTTGTTTCTACCATGTGGGAGGTGATTTTCCACTCCAACGTTTTTTTATTCAGAATTTGTTTAGATTCTTATGTTTTCTATATAGGAGATTACGATTTTACCGAAAAATCACGCTTTCAAAATAGTAAATTTACCCCCTCTACAAGTTTGAACTTTTGGGGGATATTTAATTATTTTATTTTTCTTGTAATCGACGTAGAGAAATACAGAGATTAAGAATCTTTAAGGAAAAAAATTTTTTTCTGAAATAAACACAGTTATCGATTCCAAACATCCAATCGCTCATCACCTCTTCGCTTTCAAAAAGGTAAAAACTGAATGTTTTAGCGTTTTAGAAAGCGGGGACCATTCTTCAGAAATAATGTCATGTAGGTGTTTTTGTAGCATGTCATGTTTTGTAGTGGTGGTTTGATATTTTTAACGTGTGTCATTTTATTAGAATTCTACGCATACGTGGAACATCCGAAGAAGGAGAAACATTAGAAGCAAATCAAAACATTGCCCAAAAATGACCGCAAAATTGTGCCACCCGACCTAGTTTTCGAAGTTATTTTAATAGTAAAAATGTGTTGTGTCAAAAACATACTTTATCTGGTAGCCGAAAGATTACTGAACCATTTGATACCTCATACGTCAAAATCCGTAACTCAGTTTTCGAATGTATAAGTAACATACACAGGCATACGGACACGCACACACACACATATATATATATGTTTCAAGTATATTTGCCCCTACAAGCTACAGTAGCATCCACCCTTAAGGGTTTGCCACACTTATGTAGCGAATAAACTTCACGATGTCAGGCAGCTGCTGTTTATACCTCGCTCAGAGATTTATTATTGCTTATATATATGTGCATACATGTATATATATAAATATATATATATATATATATATATATATGAATGTATGTATATCTATATAAAACAAAAACTCTGTGCTTGCTTGCGTGCTTGTCTGTAATTTAATACAGCGAAACCAGCGCATAATGGAAAAATACTCCGAAAGTAAGGCAACCCCGAAATGTGAGTACAAATGTGAATTAAACATGTTTCGCGTAAATCGAATCATCGATTCACGAGATATCCACATTTTCCCCCTTTTCTGTGTGGGGTACATTCATAAATAGCCAAAACGAAAGTAACATAACTCCGAAAGTAACATAACCCTGAAATGGGAATATATAACATTGTGAAAATTGCTTCCATTAATTTTATGTTTACGCTATATAACAATTCCTTTTGTATTTTTGTAGAAGTGTGTACATATGCCGTAGATAAAGGCTGTTACTGGAGTCAAGTTCATCCCGGAATTTCTATTTTTATTAGATGTTGTAAATAATCCATAAAACCTAAAACAGGAAATTCTAAACTTGACCTAGGATGACACGATCGAATTGAAATATTTCACTGAGTCATCATAAAATTACCTTTCATTTCCATGCAATGTTGAAATCAGCTTCAAAGTTCGATAACCCGGACTGTCAGTGACCCAATGGGTCACGGGTAATCTCTCTCTCTCTACATATATATAGTCATATTCCGTTAGAAACATGGTAGAGTGCAGTATAAAGCTCGCTCACCTTCAGAATTACCCAGTACTATCGGTAGTATTACTATATACTTCGAAGTTTGAGTGTGGGCATTCGTCGTGTGTGAATGTGCAATTGAAAAAAATCGAATCAAGAAGAAGGAGCACGGTTGGACATTTATTTATTATTCGCTACAATTGTTTCGACGCAACGTAATTCTCCAAGAATACAGGTATTTGATTATGCAACTGTTTGTTTGCATAATGAGATCTAGACGTGTTTCCTCAGGCGATATGTGAGTGTTGTCACTGCTAAATCGTCAAATTCAAGGTCATCTACTCTGTTCGTCGCGGTTGGAATTTAGTAGCGGCTCATACACCGATGATGTTTGCTGCGAGAGTGCGCTTCTCGGACAAGCGTGCTCTAGAAAACTGATAGATAAAGGTAAGCAAACTTATATTGAATATAACACATTCCACAATAATGTGACGTATACATATTGATATCTGTTGTAAGGGTCTCTTGCCTGCTGCAAGTGCAACTATGAAACAGGAATCGAAAAAATTAACAAAGAGAATTTCCTTGAATCGAACAAATTAATAGAGAGAATTTCGCCCAGTCTTTCTTCGGGGAACATCTGAAAGTAGTGAAATTAAAGCCACATAGAAGACGAATTTATCATATCTAATTTAGAAAATTTTGCGATGTAAGACTCTGGAATCTCTCTTTAATTTCACTCCTGTCGAAGAATAATTTTATCTGAAGTATAACATTTTACATTCACCACGGCGTGATGTATACTCTTTTTTTGATTTTGCAAAATAATAAAAGTCTTGCCAACGCAGACAAACACCAGCCTATTTGGCTTTGCTATTCGATGTGTGACTTAACAAATTGAATAGCATTACGGCAATATATTGAACTGCATGTTCTTCAATTTATGTAGTATCTATGGCTATGGTCATGCTGGAGCTTTGTTTTTTTTTATATATTCGTTAAGAACTATAATATTATGAAGCGCTTTGTTTTACGAAACTAAATGAGCATATATTCAACACAATAAAGTGATACAACAGTGCGAAACTCAAAATGTTGGCTTTGTGTTAAATAATTCAACGGGCATTTTAGATAAACTCACTCGTTTAGTGTCAAATTTTAGAGAGTAAATGTCATATGGAACATGCATATAAGGAACTACTGCAATTCATACTGTTGTGATGAATCTCAACCTCTTATGACTATTATTGATCCCGTGATGTGCAGCATAATTAGCGGACTTCAATTGTCGGTTAAAAGGATTGTACACTCGAATGAGAAGTTTATTTAGGTGAGAATTAACATGCATCATTTAAATTGCTTCCGAAAAGTAACATAGAAATGGTATACAAGTTATTATTATTACCGTACAATATATATTTATATGTACGCGGACTGATCAATTAGCATCAGGACTGTTGCCATAGTAACGAAGCTAAAGCCCACAGAGTAAAGCCGCTTGGCACAGATTGATCTTCACCTCTGCTGTACATGTGCACTAAGTTTTAACGTTCTATGTTGCTTCCGCTGTTTACAGCAGTGCTTGAAAATAACGTGTATATTGTGTGTTCGTCGCATTGACCATGACAGAGAAAGTTGAGCAGACCATTTGCATCAAACTTTGCTAAATGCTTAGCGATACCTGCTCAGAGACCTATGCAAAGTTTTCAAAACGTTTTCATCGTTCCCGACACAAAGAGATCTTGTGTAACTGAAACACGAGTGTCCTTTTGGTCAGCTAAAACCAGTTTGGGCACAAACTTGGCAGACACGCGTCTCATACACAAATCTTCAGTGATAATGGACTGAACTGACCCGTAAATAATCTGTACATCCTCTGATAACTCACGGATGGTGATTCGACGATTTCCCGTCACAGCTACACGCATATCTGCGATACGTTTCTCAGTTTTGCTGGTTGCGGGTCTCCCAGAATGTTCGTCACTATTGACATTTTTTGGTTAACTTCGAAACGTCTAAACCACTCGTACAAATGTGTGCGGCTCATACACTTCTCTCCATACGCTGTGAAATTTTGCGTAGGCGCCTCTGAGCAGGTATCGCCATCAAAACTTTCTCTGTCATGATCACACGTTACAAAGCTTACTCCCAAGCACCGCTGTAAACAACGAAAGTGAGCTAGAACGTTATAGCTTTGTGTGCAGGCACAACAAAGTTCAAGATCAATCTGTGCCAAGCGGCACGTGTTGATCAGACCTCGTATATTTTAAAATAACCGCCGCATTATATGCTAGTGATGTATTACTTTCTAATCCCATGTACACACCAATGCGCTCACATATACATATACATATACCTATATATACATATGTGTGTGAGACTGTCTATGTGTATACATATATAAATATATACATGTATATGTGTGTGTGTGAGCGTGTCTGTGTGTGTGTGTGTTTGTAACTATATGTTGTACCTTAGTGAATTATTAGTCGTCTCTGCATATAATGTTCTAAGAATTCTGCTCCGTTATGATTAACATCTTCAATAGTTAATAGGAGAACGAATTATTTTGAACAATATTTATCAATAACACTAGACATTCTATATACATGATCCATAGTTTGTTATGTACACGTTATTTGAGTGAATCAAGAAATAATGAAAATGCCAAAAGAGGAAATATTTCATATAAATTTAGGGCATAGTCCCCATTTACAATAAAAATAATCTCTTAATGAGATCTCAGGTTCTTTTATGCTCACTAAAAATTCTGAAATATTCCATGAGGTTTTTGGGAGCCAAACTTTGATTTGTCAACACCTATCAAAATGTGACGCCAAATATATCTGGATGAAAATGTCAGTATACATTGTAAGAAAATTTTCTCTAGCCCATAATACGAAATATGTTAACAGTATTCACCAGCGGTTTTATTTTCAAAAGTAAGTATTTCAGATTTGAATCAGAGTAAGGATATCTACTTCGACTACTTCCATGTAGACGCCTTCAATGTTTCATCTAGTATCACTTGTTAATCATTGTTGGCTTGAATATGTAAGCTCACAAAAAGACTGTGGTAGAATTCAATTTTTGTTACTTAGTATGTATTCAACTTGTGTTAAGCAAAATCAATACTTTGTGCATAACACAAGAGGCAAAACATAATATAAATTACAAAATGCAAGTCAATAACCTATAGAGTAGAATAACAACGTGGTTTCCATTGAATAAGGATGTTATATTGAATATTTGAGCCGTCACGTTAAGCTAATTTTATATTACCCTGGCAATAGGTCGATAGGTCAAAGCAAAGCTATAACTTGGGTAGTATAGCTTTACCCTGGTATTTCAATAAAAGTTTTAGTAAGTGTGGTGAATTTTGTGCCAGGGTTTATTTTGAGGTTATATAATTTTAGTCGTATATGAGTTTTGTGAGTAATTATGCAACATAATAGTTGTCTTCAATAAAACTTTTGGTAAATAGCAATCTTGTGCACGATTTTTCTGTATGTAGTTGTTAAGACGAGTGCATCGAGTCGAGAAGGGACGTAGTAATACGCTAGGCAATATCTCTGAATGAAGCAGCACATTGTGTGTATCTTTCATATAGATGCTCCAGTGATTCGAATGTCGGTTATCATTACGCCTTATGAATGATGGTAGCACCGTATCCCAGTTCTTTCTGAAGACGCTTGTTCGCGTAGAAGGTATTTTCTGGAGTATCTTCAGTTACATAATAATTATGGATTCTAACTTAGGTTATGTTTTTCTTGTTATGGTTGAAGTCTTATGACCTTATGTTTTTCCTATTGTTGTTGAAGTTTTGTGAGCCAGTGCTTCTGTTAAATATTTCAAATATTCAAATATTCAAGCCTCTAGCTAGATTTCTTGCTGTGATCAAGCTATATGGGAAATAGAACGACATGCTTTTTCTACGCCAACATCTTTTGCTGTTAGTTGGAGTGGCTTGCATAAAGATAACGTTATCGGAGAAATTAGACCTAACTAGGACATTGTTCTAGTACGGGGAAGCTCATTTGAATATTGCTTCATCAGGATATATATGGTAGATACGACTATTAATGCTATTTGTATATGGTTGATAATTGATGGTGGATGTTAATGTGAGTGATCTGGACTTCCATTAATGTAGTAATTTATTTTCGTTTGGTTAATGGAGAAGGATGATATTTACCTGTGGCAATATATGTTAATATATACATATGTATTTGTTTATTGCCCACGGGAGGCTAAACAGAGGGACAAACAAGGACAGGCAAAGGGTTTAAGTCGATTACATCGACACCAGTGCGTAAGCAGTAATTATTTAATCAAACCCGAAAGGACGAAAAGCAGAGTCGACCTCGGTGGAATTTCAACACAGAACGTAACGGCAGACAAAATACTGCTAAGCATTTCCTCCGTCGTGCTAACCATTCTGCCAGCTCGCCGCCCTTAATATATATATATATATATATTGCAAGGCGGCGAGCAGAAACGTTAGCACGTCGGGCGAACTGCGTAGCCGCATTTCGTCCGCCGTTACGTTCTGAGTTCAAATTCCGCCGAGGCCAACTTTGCCTTCCATCCATTCGGGGTCGATTAAATAAGTACCAGTACTGGAGTCGATATAATTGACTTAATCCGTTTGTCTGTCCTAGTTTGTCCTCTCTGTGTTTAGTCCCTTGTGGGTAGTAAAGAAATAGGTATTTCGTCTGCCGCTACGTTCTGAGTTCAAATTCCGCCGAAGTCGACTTTGCTTTCATTCTTTAGGTGTCCATAAATTAAGTACGCGTTGCGTACTGGGGTTGATGTAATCGACTGGCGTCTTCCTACAAGATTTTGGGTCTGGTGCCTAGAGTAGAAGAGATATATATATATATATATATATATATATATTGCAATGTATATGTTAATATCTATGTAAGTCATTATTTTGAGGCTCACACACACACAGGTACGCATCATGGACGCACAATTACATAGGTATGTGTGTATACATAGTTATGTCTATTGATATAGTGATTCTGAGTGAGAGAAGATAACATACATAAGTATTTGTGTATGCTTCACTAGAATTCAATTTTGAATTTTTTTATATCAACTCACGACATTTGAATCAAACTTATATTAAATTTGATAGATATATCATGATTTGATATAAGATATTGAAAATTACATTCTAGTGATTCTGCTTTAAAGAAACGTAACTTTCTTCCCCTCTTTTTTGCGTTTAAGCTATGTAATACTGGCACTCCGTCGGTTACGACGACGAGGGTTCCAGTTGATCCGATCAACGGATCAGCCTGCTCGTGAAATTTACATATAAGTGGCTGAGCATTCCACAGACACGCAAACCCTTTTACATAGTTCACAAGGAGATTCAGCGTGACATGAGGTGTGACAAGGCTGGCCCCCTTTTATATGCAGGTATGACTCATTGTTACCAACTGCGAGGACTGGAGCAGCTGGAAAAAAAGTATCTCGCTGAAGGATAAAACGCGCGGGCGAGAATCGAACTCACGACCATACGATTCTGAGCAGAATACTTTAACCATGAAGTCAGGCACCTTCACTAAATCTACGAACACAGTGCATTTACTAGAAGTGCACGTGCAGACGTATTTGTGTGTCTCTGTCTTTCAGATGTCTCCCAAGGTATAATTATACATTTCTTTATTACCCACAAGGGGGTAAACACAGAGGGGACAAACAAGGACAGACAAACGGATTAAGTCGATTATATCGACCCCAGTGCATACTGGTACTTAATTTATCGAACCTGAAAGGATGAAAGACAAAGTCAACCTCGGTGGAATTTGAACTCAGAACGTAACGGCAGACGAAATACGGCTACGAATTTCGCCTGGCGTGCTAACGTTTCTGCCAGCTCGCCGCCTAATCAAGGTTTAATTATAGTATGTATGTATATGTGTATGCAAGCGCGAATGCATGAATGTAGATGCATTCGTGCTTGTGTTATTTCTGATGGCCTCGCTTTCTAAGTGTTGTAGTATGCTTTCACGCTTCTCCTTGTGCTTGTGTGTCTCTGCATTTTGACACGCACGTCTCTTAATGTCTAAGTTACGTATGTATGTATGACTGCATCAAATGGATCAAAAGCTCTTCTCGAGTCAAAGGCCCACCCAGGCGGTTTCGCAGATTCTGTGACATATATTTCTTTTCGTGGATGACACACCTTTCAGTTGCAGGATTATTTATTTATTTTTTAACAGCTGGGTGGACCGTTGTAGCATGAAATGAAGTGCTTTCTGCAAGAAGACAAGGCGTTGCATGGTCCAGGAATCGAAACCACAATTTTGCGATCAAGAATAAAACACCCTAACTTATAAGCTACGCGCCTCCACGTAAAGTTTAAACCTATATATGTTTACGTGTGCGTGAGTGTGTGTGTATGGATGCGTGTCTATGTAAGTAAGTATGCATGTGAATGTGCGTATTTTCGTGTGTGTTTGTACACGTCCATATATTGCCAATGCGCTCTGTGTTATTTAGAAAATAACAACTTGTTTCTAGATTGCGGTTATAAAAGGGCAAAGTTGATTTCTGCTTGAGGCTTGTTAATGTATGAATCCCTTGAAATATTTTCATGCGCTATAGCTCCCACCTCTAAGTCATAGGTCGAAACATGTTATGCTCACAGTACGCCGCTTTATCTAAAATAAATGAACACGTGCACGTAAACTGGATATTTTTATCAGTATTTTAGTATTCCTCGATTTCATTTTGCACCCAATTTAGCGTAAGCCCAGCGGTAAATACTGTCATTATCATTTAACTAGATTTGGCAGTGCGGTAAGAAGCTTGCTTCCCAGCCACATGGTTCAGGCTTTAGTCCCACTGCGTGACACCTTGATTAGTGTCTACTATTTTAGTCTTGGCCCAGCCAAAGCCTTGTGACTTGATCTGGTAGACGGAAACTGAAAGAAGCTCATTGTGTATACACACACACACACACACACACACACACATATATATATATATGTATGTGCGTATATGTATATTTATATATATATATAAGTATACTTATATATATTAATGTGTATGTATATATATATATGTATATATAACATACATACATACATATATATATATATATATATATATATATATATACTTATATATATATATATATTTATATAAAAATATACTTATATATATATATATATATATATATATATATAATATATGTAAATACACATATACATATATATAAATATATATATATGTATGTGTGTATATGTATATTTATATACATGTATATGTATATATATATATATATATATATATATATATATATATATATATATATATGTATGTGTGCGTGCGCGTGCGTATGTGTGTGTGTCTGTACGTGCGACTTTATGTTTGTGCTTGTCCCACCATCATCGCTTGACAACCGGTACTGGTGTCTTTACGTCCCTATAAATTAGCGGTTCGGGGAAAAAGGATCGATAGAGTAAGTATCAGTTTTTTAAATAAATAATTTCAGGGGTCGGTCCATTTGACAACAATTTCAAGGCAGTGCCCCAACATGACCGCTGTCAAGTGAATGAAACATATAAAAGATGAGCAATATGTGTGCGTGTGATGTGTGTGTGTATGTATGGATGGATAGATGGATGTACGAACGTATGTATATATGTGTGTATGTGTGTGTGTGCGTGTGAGCGTGTGCACGTATGTAGTAACACACAGAAACATGAGCGCAGGCTTTCGGTTAGTAGCAGTAAGCCTTCAGTTTCAGTTCCACTGTGAGGTTCGTTCGGCTATCTACTACGGCCCCGGCCGCCCAATGATTCAAGAGTGAATTTGGAAGACAAAAACTGATCAAAAGTTTGGTGTGTGTGTGTGTGTGTATGTGTGTGTATGTGTGTGCATGTGTGTGTCTGTGTGTGTATGTGTGTGTGTGTGTTTTTGCCTGTGTGTGTGTGTGTGTGTGTTTGAGTGCTTTGCTCTCACTGCATGGCAACCGTGTAGACTTGATTATGTCTTTGTAAAATCAAAAGTATAAAAAATATCATGGAATAAGTGCAAACCTATAAATTGTTACTGAGTTGTGTTTTAATAGACTAAGTCGGCAGTGCCTTAGGTCTGGCACAGCCTTATGGATATAGAAAGAAACATTAAAAAAGTAAAATGATTAAATATTAAACAATGGCTGTTAGTCATAATCGAGACTACATGTGGCACGTACAACACTTTCCTTTATATGTTTTATATCCACATTTTTCGCGCCTTTGCACTGTTGACGTAACAAGATATCTAAGAATGAATAGCTGAAGGGAGTGTGTTGTACATCAATACTAGCTAAAACTCTTTTCAAGTCAGTAGACTGGGAGAATGTGAAATGAAATTGTCTTGATCAGTATGACCGCTGCCTGACCAGAGAATCGAATCACAACAAAGTGATCATCATACCCTATGTGTGTATGTATTCGAATCATTCTTGATATATTCCTTCCAAATTTCGGCACAAAGGTTGGTGGGTAAATCGATTACATCGACGCCAGTGCTAAAATGGTTCTTATGTTACCCACTCCGAAGTTATGATGAGCAAATTCAGCCTCATCGGAATTTTTAACCCAGGAAACAAAGACGAACGAAATGCCGCGAAGCATTTTACCGTGCAGTAGCGTTTCTGCCAGTTAGCCGCCGTAGATCTTTCTTGATATATTCCGAAGCAAATTGTAAAATCGTAGTTAAAATAACACACAATTCATTAATCTCAAGTTAACAGATCAGCTATCTATAAAAGTGTGTGTATTTGAAACCAAAAAAAAAAAAATACAAACTTGTTTCAATTTATCACAGAGCAGACTTTGGGTTGCATTCAGGAATGAAATGAATTGAAAGGGGGTGAATCCATATAATTATAAGCAGTATATTCCCAGTTGGTTTTTTACATGTTGATTTAAATGCCCCTGCACCGAAATGTCACACCTGAAATCACAAAACTATGAAGGTAAATATTCAAGAGAATTAATCAAATATTTGCGTATTACAATTAGACAGTCTATTTTCTCTCAAATAGGTGCATAAACCAGCTGACCAGAGAATAAATGAAATATACAAAGGCATATTTGTTTTTACTAGTCTGCTATCAAACTTTAGTAGTTGGAAATGATTGATACACCCAATAATCACCTTTAAATGTTAGATATAAGATCAAACTGATATGAAATATAAAATTATATATCTAAACAAAGAAAGTGGTAAGTACAAAACCATTTGTTGCAAGCATCGGAGGAAAGTGTTTAGCAGACTCTTCAACACAAGAAAATATACGGCAAGAACTAAAATATATAATAATGATAAATTATCAATCATCTATATTTGTAAATGAGAAATTTCAAAGTCGTATTGATATTTTAACATCCTGTCTCAGGACGGAATCCAAGCAGATATCAAACGAAATCATTGTAGAATCAATAAAACAGAACGTTTGAGGAAACAGTAGTCTTCAAACAGTAGAAGAGATAAAAATAAAATAAAAAATCATATCTTTAGCATCTTCATCTCTAAAAATATTGTTCACTCTTTTTGAAATTGCATGCATTTAAGAAATAATCCCCTAGACAAAGTAATTTAGAGACAAACAACAAAACGTGATATTCCAATATCAAATAAATATGTAGAAGCAAAATACTCACACACACACGATGAATCGTGTCATCTACACAAGGGAAATAAATATTTAATATCAATAAAAAATATATTTCCCTTCTATGTGTCTGCTTTCTTTACATGTGGGAGAAGCGCAAATTTATATTTTTTTCAAGTGAAATTATGTAGATTAATCAATGAATACACACTGCATAATATCAATGGCCACATTATTATTCTGCTCAAAATACAACTAAAATATATTTTGCAAGCAAAAGCAAAAAAGCAAGCAAAAGTTTAAAAGTAAAAAACTATCCTGAGGCACCTTCAGAGAAGTAAGGAAAATTAACACCATATATCGATCACATAAGCCATCGATATTTACGGAATCGTAAAACCCCGACTTAAAAGCATACATAAATATAACTTTGCCCAAACATTATGGGCTGGCATGGCTATTGGAACCACAGCAGCTATACACATATACACACATATGTGTACATATATATTATATATATATATATATATATATATATATATATATATATATATATATACACGTACATACATTCATTCATACATATATGCATATATATATATGTACATATATACATATACGTATATATCCATATGCATACATATATATATGTACACACACACATATATACATATATATATATATATATATATATATTTATATATATATATAATATATATATATATATATATATATATATATATATATATATATATACATATTTCTTTACTACCCACAAGGGGCTAAACACAGAGGGGACAAACAAGGACAGACAAAGGGATTAAGTCGACTACATCGACCCCAGTGCGTAACTGGTACTTAATTTATCGACCCCGAATGGATGAAAGGTAAAGTCGACCTCGGCGGAATTTGAACTCGGAACGTAACGACAGACGAAATACGGCTACGAATTTCGCCCGGCGTGCTAACGTTTCTACCAGCTCGCCGCCTTAATATATATATATATATATATATACACAAGCATATATATATATATATGTATGTATATATATAGTTGTATATTTGAGAGATGAGGAATTATGTACATTATTTATACTATTTGCATTTGACGGATATTTGTCCTCATCTTTTTTGTTGTTAACACAATGTTTCAGCTGATATACTCTCCAGCCTTCATCAAGTATCCTGGGGAAATTTCGAACCTATGTTCTCATTTCGAAGGTATTTTCCCGATGTTAAGTGAGTCTAGATGTGATAAGTCTGTTCACCAAAGCTCCGACTGATGAAGCACTATCGGTGATTCAAGAAAAACTGGTGACAGACACCGATCTAAAAGAATGCACTAATACGCCAATAGGAAACTTGATGGAAGTGCTAACATTCTGTATAGATACTACCTACTTCAGAATGGACACTGTTATATATCGACAGGCTATATGGGTTCGCCATTATCATCGGTAATAGCTAATATATACATGGAATATTTTGACAATTTGGCTTTAGGATCAACGCCACTAAAACCAACCGCATGGCTGCGATATTTTGACGACACCTTTATACTCTGGCCCCATCAATAATATATCCAAGTACTGTTAGACCATGCGAACTCAATAAAGCCATCCATACAGTTCAAAATGGGAAAGGGAAAATGCAATCAACTAGCATTCCTGGACGTATTAATAATACGCACCAAGTATGGATCCATGACATCCATATACCGCAAGCCGACCTTCACTGGACGATACCTCAACTTCAATTACTACCATCCATGCAGTGTACTAAATCGGAGACCACCCCCGTGGGATGAAGTTAAAATAATAGACAGAGAACACCATAGGAAAATAAGAAAACTAAAAGAAGCAGCACATATGCTAAGACATAATAACCTCTTAAGCAAACCTAGTGCATATATGAGTAGCATATGGGAACCGGTATTAAGGAAGGATAGAAAAATATTAGATTTACATGTCCTAAAATTTACTCTATAAATGTCCCCGGACATATGACGTACTGGTTAAGAGCACGGGCTACTAACACCAATATTCCGAGTTCGATTACAGACAATGACCAGAATAATAACAATAATAATAATAATAATGATGATGATGATGAGGATGATGATAACATCGGAAGAATACCTTAGAAATGAGAACCCAGGTTCGAAATTTCCCCCAGAAACGTTGTGGTAACAGCAAAGAAGGACAGATATCCGTCAAATGTAAATATATACATATACATGTATGTGTGTGTCATACATATATATGTATATATATAAGTCATGTATGTATGAGTAGCAAGTAAATCCACGCTAAAGATGCTGAATGTGTGAATATATATATATATATATATATATATATATATATATATATAATATATATATATATATATACATAATATTACAATTAATAAGGGGAATGACCACTGAAGTAGATTCCTATATGATAGAGATAGACGTCAAATCGCCCTACCACAAAGAGAGTGTTCTCAAGAAAAAAAAACACCACCAAACGCCATAATGTAAAAGATAAGCTAGGTAAATGGAAAATTTACAAAATTAAAGGATTACCTACGTATCATGGTTTAATTTTTAATACTTGCAAAATGCAAAATGCAAGTATCTGTAAAGCCTCAGCGAGAACACTCTCTTTGTGGTAAGGCGATTTGATGTAAGGCGATCTCTAACGTATAGGAATCAATTTTAGTAGTCATTCATCCTATTAATTGTAATTTAAATTTTTAAGTCTTCAGATTATTTTTTTAATATGCTAAACCACTGGTTTAAATTGATGTCGATTGATATCAATTTCTACCCTCATTATTTCATTTATATATATATATATATATATATAGTGTTACTGTATGTTACTGACCATAATTGTGACGTGTTACTCTCAATAGGTAAATCTGCTTGTTTTAAGTTATGGCTCCAAATCATTGTTGTAGTTCCTTTTCAAGTAAGTAGTGATTTAACTGAATTATGACCGAAGTATCTCAACCCTTGATCAGCACGTCTCTTTATGCCACTAGGACGAGCATTTACAAATGCATCTGCTTTTGTTTACTCAGTGGATATTGGACTTAAGATGTATCTAACAACTATATAGCTATGGGACCATATTGCATGAATATTTATCGCTCTGAATGCAATGAGAAATAGAAAGATGGAGAGAGAGATCAAGAAGGAAAGTTAAACTCTAAATTTCACTTCCAAATATTCTTGGCACGAGAGAAAAAAATGCCATGTCCTCCGCGATTTGAAACACTAAAATATAAAAGTAAAAATTTTAAAAAATCTAGCGTAAACTTTTTTACAGTATACCCATGAAATATTTAATAAGATAATTCTGACAACGACTCCTGGATATTCTGCGAACTTAATGCCCTTAAATTATCCAATTACAAGAAATGTGCTGGTCTCACAATGAACAGATTTGAATTACGATTCAAATAGTTATATGCTGTCAGCAGCACCACTCGTAATATTACTGAGGTAATGTTGCATTGTAGAATGAACGAAGAAATTTTTAAATCCCATAGCAGATTTTGAAATATACAATACTATATAATCACGTCTATAATTTCGACAGGCTTCGGATATTGGAGAAACGGCCTCACTCTTCTCCAACAGCAATATTTTTCACATTTCAGCAAGCATAGTCACACATATTCGGTTATGAGATATCTAATACTACAAAGCTGCCAAAACGTCAAATATTACAAAAGAGTTTCTTTTATATCGGAATTTACTTCGTCTTTGGTCATAAGTTATTCAGGATTTTAAATAATGTTCGCATTAAGTTTTCAACAATCAGAACTGCCGTAGAATTATCCTTTTATGACTATTTTCAATCCATGCCATTTTCTTTCTAGTCATAAGCCTATTTTTTCATCTTCAGCCTCAGTATTATTATTGTTGATGCTTTCCTCTTCCTTTCTGTTTCTCTTTACCATATTTTATTAATGCTTCATCTTTCAACACAGCTATTTGTTCTTTTTCAACTTCTAACTCCTTTTTTTCTTTGTTTTCTTTTATCTTTGGTTTCATTTTAATAATGTAGTATAACAAGGATATGAACTCTTAAAATTTTGGCAGCTAGCAAAGGAAATTCTGCATTCTTCAGAAAGACAACACACACACATGCTCACACACACACGTCTATATAAAAATGCATACACATGCAAAAACATATATATACATGTGTGTGACTGTGTGCATGTATGTATTCATGGGTTTGAGTGAGTGTGCGTGTGTGTTTGCATATGTATGTGTGCGTGTATTTGTGTGTGTGTTTGTGTGTGTCTGTTTGTGTATGCGTGCGTGTGTGTTGCTTGCCTCTTTAAAGGTTCAGCAAAAAGTGATCAATTCAGCGAAAGATAAATAGCATTTAATGAATACACTAGTTATACGCGAGTTGCTTCAAGTTTCATGCTTGGTTTGTGTGATAACACTGATATGGCGTTACGTGCACCATCCCAAAATCGTTTAGGGTCAGATAACGTAAATTACTCTGTAAGGAAATATGAGAAATAAAGAGGAAAAAGAAAATATAAAACGCCATGGTAATGTTCCTTTAACCTCTTAAAAGATTATTGTTGGTTATATAGTTGTGTGTGAGTGTGTGTGTATTTGTGTGTGTGTGTCTGTGTGCGTGCGTGTATGCGTGCGCGTATGTGTCCGTGTGTGCGTGTATGTATGTTCGTTTGCGTATACACACATATATACATTTACAAGTAGTTGTATATCTATTCAAAATTTATCTTCGCAGCATAGTGTCTTGCGCCATGCAATACAGCATGTATCTGTTCCCGGGATTGAAATTTTCTGTTGTGCTCACTTGTAGATATTATATATTACATATTACTACTAAACAAATACACGAAGGGTGGTTCCTGTCCCTATAAATAGGGAGTAGGTACAAGAATTAAACCAAAACTGGCTATATTAAATAAAAACTAAATAGATAATTATTATCTACTTTATAAAGAGAAAATGTGTAAGAATTAAATTTTCAAACAGAAGGGGGAAAATACCAGCGAGTGTCGCACATTACACATACATACACATGCACAGACACACACACCAGAGTACACATAGAGACGTGCACACATACATGTCTTTTATGCACATATGCATATATGCGTGCGTGAGAATTTTTCACTAGGTGCTGTTGCTGCTTGTTTGTTTGTTGAGTGAAGCGGTCTTCGTCCTGTCTGTAGTGGGAGAAGTCCGAAACGTGGTCCTTTGCTATTCGTAAGACCCGCAGAAAAGAAAGCAGGTCAACCCCCGACATCGAGAGCATCGATGGATAGATGAATGCGCATCCAGGCTCAGCGGTTGCGTAGGAAGTCGGGACAAGAAACAGGAAGAAAGAGTGAGAGACAGTTGGAGCGAAAGAGTACAAGCTCGTGGAGCTTTAGGTGTTTTCGCTCATGCTATTGCTGCTGCCACCTACCGTTGTTTCTTGAGTTAATGAGAGGAGACCCCTCATTATGATCATTATTATTATTATTGTCTTTGCACAGCTTCTAACGCTGGAAATATATTACAGTGTCAGCTGTTCACTACCAGTGAAATAAGGTAGCGCCTCTTATTTTTCGAGCACATTCCGGAATATTCGAGCGGTTCCAAGCAGTGCTGTTTTCTGTAACTGCTCCACCCTTATTGAAGCCCCTATTTGTTCCATGTACTGCTCGAGATTTTGGCTTACAATTCCCAGGGACCCGACAATTATTGGCACTACTGCTACCTTTTTCATCGATCACAACAGTTTAAATTCCCAAGCTAACCTGTCATATCTATGAATTTTTCTTTCTTCCTAATCACATAGCTTGCTGTCAGCTGGGCATTCTATATCTATGACCCAGTATAGTTTGTTGTCTTTCTCAATTAAGACTATGTCCGGCTTCCTACTCTCTATCTCATGGTCGCACAGAATCATAAAATCCCATATGATCTCCGCATCTCTATTTTCGACGATGCCTTCAGGTTTGTGGCCGTACCAATATTTTGCCCTCTCAAGTCCATACTTTTTGCAGAGTGTCCAATGGACAAGCGTGGCAATATTGTCCTGGAGTCTCTTATATTCCTTCTGAGCCAGTGGCGTACATTGGCTGGTAATATGCCATACGGTTTCACCGTTTTGTCCACAGATTCTACACCTATCACATCCTGCTGTGCTGTATATTCTGTATTTTATGTACTTTATTATTATTATCATTATTATTATTATTATCATTATTATTATTATTATTATTATTATTATTATTATTATTATTATTATTATTATTATTATTATTATTATTATTATTATTATTATTATTATTATCATTATTCAGTAGTTTTATTTTTATAGCGTGCTTTCACTTCACTACCGAGCGCAGCTCTGTGTGCCTTGGGTATGTGCTGTGATTTGTTGTGATGCCCTGATGGTTATTGTATGGAAAGTGTTCTGCGTAGGATGTGTGCAGTGCCTAGTAGTGCAATTTTCTGTATGTTATATGTGTTTGTAAGTCCTGGTGTTTTCGTTATGTATTTGTCTGAATATTTTTTTATCATGCCTAATGCACCTACTATGATAGGAATTGTTTCTGTTTTCAGATTCCACATTCTAGTTACCTCTATTTCCAGGTCTTTGTATTTTGAGAGTTTCTCCATTTCTTTTAGAGACACGTTGTCATCTGCCGGTATTGATACATCAATTACAAAGCATTTTTTTCTTCATGATCTCTGACAACTATATCTGGTCTGTTGGCCTTAATTTCTCTATCTGTGTGTATCGGCATATCCCAGAGTATGGTTGCTTTCTCATTTTCTGTGACCTTTTCTGGTGTGTGCCTATACCATCTTTTTTCTGTTGTTATTCCATAATGTTGGCATAGCTGCCAATGTATGTAGGTTCCAACTCTGTCATGTCTGTGAATATATTCCTTCTTAGCCAGGACTGGGCAGCTAGAGATAATATGATTTATTGTTTCTTGTCCACCTCCACATATTCTGCAGTTACTTGTAATATTTCTTTTCATTACATGTTTTTGATAATTTCTGGTGGGGAGGTGTTGGTCTTGTGCTGCAATTAAAAATCCCTCTGTTTCTGCTTTGAGTCCTGAGCTTCTCAACCATTGCTGGGATTTTTCTTTGTCTATTTCTTTTGCGTTTAGTTTAGTCCAGTATTTACCATGAAGTGGCTTTTCTTGCCATCGTTTTATCATGGTTCGTTGCTGTTCTATTTTTAGTTTGGATTCCATTTGTTTTATAGCTTTTGTTGTTTCTTCATCTTCTTCTTCTTCTTCTTCATGTTTATTAGGTGGTATGATTTCTTGTTTGTATTTGTCAGCTTCCTTAAGTACTGAGAACAGTTTTTTGTTTTGCTCGTATTTTGCCGCTATCTGGATCAGTCTTCCTTCCTTCTGAAGTAGATATTTTTGCAGTCCTATGGTGGTTATTTTATAGTAGTTTTCCAGCTGTATAAGGCCTCTACCACCTTCTATACGTTGTATATTATTGTATATTATTATTATTATTGTTATTATTATTATTATTATTATTATTATTATTATTATTATTATTATTATTATTATTATTATTATTATTATCATTATTATTATTATTATTATGAGAGCTGTTTTCCTTATCATTATGTATGTCTATATATATATGCATGTATATAAAAATAAATGTATATGCATATATATATAATGCATTTTGCAGGAGAATAAAGCGTAACAAGACTTCAGGAATACCGATGGCATCCATTAAGTCAGTGGTGGGGAAATATATGTGCTGTGAATGATTTGATAATACTGGGAAACAGGGAAGTGCACAGCAACGTAGAAATAAATACACTAATACATAAACTTATATGTATATGATTGTGTGTGAGTATCTATCTGTCTGAGATTGTGTGTGTATGAGTGTGTATGTGCGTGTGTGAGTGTTGACCATAAACTGGAACACGGAGGAGATAACATCCTACAGCATGGATGGTATCCACTGGGTATCTGCTTTATATTCACAGAGAAGCTTTGTAATTTGCCAACCACCTAGGGATTTTGCGTTGCAGTAATGTTGCAATAATATTGGACTATCCATTCAGAAATATAAAGCAAAGCTACTGATGGCAAACAGAGCTATTGAAGAACTAGGGAAAATAGTGAACACAAACGTAGTAAAACCGGTGCAGAGCATTAATGGTGTGAAACTTTTCATTTGCATAAGCTGTGACATCTATTATTTATGTAACCCTGTCTGAAATTAGGTGCAAACAAACACATACACACACTCAAATATACCATCTACAGATACATGAATGTGCAATCCTATGCACATTCACATTATCTAAGCATGAGTTGATAACGGATTCTTTGATACGAAAACATAATAATTAAAGTGACCTATATATCGTGCTTTGCGTCCTCAAGAAATCTTGCAGGCTCAAATCAACAAGGCTGGTCTTATCTGGAAACCAGGACGCTGACCTAGTAGAAAACGATTGAAATAAACGATAAGATGGATACAAGAGGTGGAATGTGAGAAGGTTTAACGATAAAAGAACACGTAAATACAAAAGGAAATATAGACAAAAACAAAGAAAACTGAATGTTGCATCTCTTTTTACAGTCGAAATCATAATAACTAACCAAACTTGTGTAGAATAATTCAACGGCTACAACCTTCGTTAGCTAGTACCAGATTCCTTCAGTGTCTCTATATAGGCTCAGTCTCTTGCAAACTATCCATGTTTCTTTTTCCATTCTACTCAATATCTGTCCTAGCTATACCAGATATTCTCAAGTGTACCAGTAAGGATTCTACGGTATTCTTGATATATCAACCCAAGCTATTTTCCTTTGAGCGTAAACCACAGTAGATTAGCCCTCACCTATCATCATACTTGACTAAATTCAGCACGTCATTATCCCCGCACATAGTGAAAACTTGTTCGGAATTTGGTGTAGCCTCTCTAACTCGCCTTTCTTCCTTCCAACTAATATAGGTTTTTGAAGTCATTTTCGTATGTTTGTCATTCAATTTGATAATCGGGACATTCAAAGTCGCGAAAGAAATTGGCGCTGTGAATTCGTTTTTCGGTCATTCAATTTCGCACTTCGGTCAAAGAATTTTGCATTTATCTCATTCAAATTAAAATGCCAATCGAGAGCATTCAACTGAGTCGGAATGCGAGGAAGCGTCTTTTCGAGCATTCAAATTCATACGTGGGCATTCGAGTTCGGAATAATTCTTTTCAATTTAGCACTAATTTTACATGCTTGTTTTTACTCACATTCTGAGAACTGAATGTTAAAAATGACATATTTAAAATACATCTTTTGTCATGCAAATTTTACTATGTTGCTATAGCTACAAGGAAAAAATAAATTACGTAATTCTTCTATCCAGAAAAGACCTTTTCATTGCAACATTCTTAACCGATCGGTATCAGTCGCATTTTATATCCTTTTCTCTTACGCCAACTTGTAATCATGGAGCTACCCGTAAGGTACATGCGTATATCAGATGAAGTAAAGGTAAGGGTGATTGGCGCCTTCAAGTGGCATTAAGCCGATTACCTGCGACTACAAGTTTCACTTGGCATTAACAGGAGTACTGCTCGATTCATAGTAGCGACCTACCTACAGTCTGGGAGGCGCCAGAAGTTGCCCAAAGGTGGTGCACACTACTTTAAGTTTGATACGGTAATGAGAGCCAGACGTGAGATGGTTATTGATATCAAGCCACTCGCAACCCTTGAACAGATGAATAGGGACTTAGAGGCAGTATTGCCGTGAAAGCCGCCTGTTTCCGTGTCTGCAAACTCATGGGATCTAGATGGGATGTTGATAACTATAAACTTGGCCAAAGACGTCCCAAATGCAAGAAATGCCCCAAGAAATCTGGAAAAGCTTTATGATTAAGTGCATTGGTTCATAGACGAGGGAGTCATTGGTCATTGCGTATTCATTGACGAATGTGGGTACAACATTTGGACCAGGCGGTCTTTTAGATGAGCCCCTCTAGGCGTTCCTATTCGCCGAGTTGTCACTTTTGCATTGTCGGAAAAAATCAACCTGGTTCACTACTCAATTACGAAAGGATACCGTTACACGAAACTCTTTCAAAGAGTCCGACATGTTCCCAGCGGATGAATCCATCTCCTTGAGCTACGACAACGCGCAGCTACACGCTCATGCCGAGCTCCCAGTCAACACCGACCCACTGATCAGTCTGAAACTCTTGCCTCTCTATTCACCGTTTCTTAATTGTACAGAAATATTGCATTCTGCCTTTAAGAAGGCTGTCAGACGAGAACTCGCTCGAGCTGAGTTGCAGCAAAGGGTTGACAACAAAGGATTGTCGAGCTGATATCATGCAAGAGGTCGCAAGGCGTAACATCGGCGCAATCACACCAGGAAGTTATGTTCGTTGGTATAGACACACACAGACCTATCCCACGAGATGCCTCGACCGCCAGGAAATAGACAGCTAAGTCTTCTCAAACGAACTATCCTTATCAAGAATGTAAATCAATAATTATCTTAGTATACATAGCACTCTTTCCTCGATGAAGGGAAAATGCAAAATTAAAGAAATATATACTTTTCTCAACAAGGCATATTGTGCAAGGGAATAACACATCTCACAACATAGTGTATTCAAAATCGAAATAACTGAGCATTTGTTGTAATTGTGATTTTCTTTAAAATGATTGAAAAAGGTTGGAATGCGATTTTATTATGTCTTTAACAATAAATACATGTACCTAGGCAAAAATAAAAAGAATACATAAAAAAGACATGGGCATGGTAGATTGGTCAAAGCATAAACAACGGATGAAAACACATGATTATGGTAACAATGATCATGAGATAAAACGGAAACAGCTATCGTGCTAATTGGATTGCTCGAAGTGTTAAATAGATTGCTCCAAAACGAATTTGAATGCTCGAAAAGACGTTTCCTCGCATTCCGAGTGATTTATCATTTCAACTGGCATTTTAATTTGAACGATGCAAATCCTGAATTCTTTGACCGAAACTGAATGATAGAAAAACGAATTTGTATGTGTAAACTTTATGGCACTTATTTCTTCGCGACTTTGAATGACCCGGTTATCAAATTGAATGACAAACGTACGAAAATGACTGCAAAAACTTATAATAACTATACCTATCTCAATATTATAATAGCGCGTGTATTGATTACTTGAAATCTTTTTCTTCTGTTCAGTTTAACCTGCAGTACCAGTCTAAATCTTGACAAATACTCTACAGTAAATCTTTTCTCAATTTCTTTATCTATCATTTCATTCACATCTAATATGTTCAGTTATTTATACCCAAGATTTATCATTTCGTTTTATGATTTCTCGTGATGCAATTTCTATACTGTCAAATCTGTTGTGTTTCTCTCTCGTCAGGAGTATTAATCTACGTTTTTTTAGATCAAATTCCAAGTTGATGTCCTTTCTAAAGTAATGAAGTGTGTTCCGATGAAAACTGAACTGACTTGAGTGTCTCCCTTATCGCACAGCTTGAGATCATCCAAAACTCGGTGGTTATGTTACAGGAATCATTAAAGAAGTCCCTAACTTTTGTTTGCATTTTGTTAGCTTAGTCATCCAACTTTGCATACATTTTCTCATAAAACTCCTGACAATCTTTGCAATCCCAAACACGTTCAAACATTCAATGATCCACGAAAGTAGTATGATGTCATTAGTCTAGCGCCAATCTCTCCAGGCTATTATTAAATTTGTCGTCCTTTGCTGACAATATTTATTTGCCATTTTATCTACGAGTAGCTGATCTTTAGTTCTGCAATTATCATAAAGAAATTTATATATTTCATCACTGATTATTCCATTGAGTAGCTTCTGCATCGGTGGAAGCTACTCACCAGAATAATCTGAAATTATCCACAGCATCCTTTTTGAAGCATCCTTCAAACACAGTACTGTTATTCGAGTAGTTATCCACTCAGACATCTCTTCAATTTCGTTGATCAAAGCATTAAGATTTTCTACTATTTGTATGGCATCCTGTCAAATCTCTACCCAATATCTCTGAAAACCAACAGATCCAGATGCTTTCCAATTGCTCATCATCCAGGTTACTTGTTGAATATTTTCTCTTTCTCTTCTTATTGTGCTTTCTTGTGGACAAGAAACATACAACATCAAATTTTGTCATCACTCAAACGCGGCCTCTTCCTTACTCAATATCCCAATCACAACTTCATTCTACTCCTGGAATAACTTTTGGATATGTGTGTTTTATCCATTAATTCTTGATAAAATTTTTTCTGATCAATTTGAAATAATCTGCTTTTGCTTATACGACTTCACTCTTTGATCTCATCTTGCTGTATTTACACATCTCTTATGTAAAATCCCTTCTGCCTGTGTATGTGTGTTTCCTCTAGGATCTCGGACATCCTCCATCCGATTGCGCTCAAATTTGATATGTAGATACCGACAGTATCAGGGCATGTATAAGTCTTGAGGAAATTTAAAAAATCGATTCCAGGTGAGAATGCGATAAATAAAGCCGTTTTGTCCTGCTTTTCTTCTGTCAACCTGTATATAACTGCACCTTCTATTCTGCTTAAAGGCACGTTTCTTTCCTGCCAGGATTACTGTTTAAACCATGTTTGTGTTCTCCCAGTCAACAACCTTATCATTACTGGTACTCTTCGGTTGCATATTTGTGTAAATAAAATAGTTTTTCTTTGGAATAGAAAAAAGTCTATCTTTATTTCTTCTTTTGCTGGTGTATCAAATTTAGGTTAAATCAGTGTTTCTCAAAAGGGAGGCCTATGGGACGGTCGGACAAGTTGTTTTGAGAAAATTTGGTTTAAATGTTTGACAACTCAGCACGTCCATTGGATGAGGGGAGGGCGTTTTGCTCGTATATATGTATAATTAAAAAAAAAACGTGTAGTAAATAAACAGACGAACATATAATAAATGCACAAACGAACAGAAAACTCAGAAGGTCACCAACTCTTCCCCTGTTTATGTCAGATGTTCAAACACTATTTCGGACATTATCGAGACACCTTTACCGCTGTTTCCAGAACATCACCAGTCAAAAGTTTGAGCATGTCGAGAGGGACAATTTATGTCCACTATTAGAAATACAGTATGTTTCCTAAAATTGCCAACCTGTATTATCACACCATCAATGCGCAATGACGAAGAATAAAATTTAGAAATGAAAACCTACAAACGGCTTCTGAAACTCGAAAGAATAAAAAAAAAAAAACGAAAAACCACAAGAAAGAAAACTCAGCATAAAACAACTAGAACGGTTTACGAACAGTTTCTTGAAAACGATTGTGAAACCTCACTTTAAGAAATAGTGAATAACATGAAGATGTCGAAAAGGAAATAAGGTTCACTTTTTCTTCCAAAATCAAGCAAACAGGTAATAGAAACTTTTATGCCACAGACTTTCCAAAAAAATTTTGTTCACAAAAATCAGTTAGACTCAGAATATAAATAACAAGCAAAATACATATTATTGGTTAAATCAAAGCTAATACACAGCACAAATCTTTATGAGTATACTTTCAACGCAAAATTAAGTTTCCGGTGTATTCAAATGTACTAGTACGCCATTTGATAAATAGTTAAATGAAGTGGGTTGAGAAGTGACATAACTGTATTTGACCAGTGCTATTCTGTTTGATTTTCTTTAACTATATTTGTTTTAGTTGTTGTATGCTTTTCTATATATCCTTAATTATTTCAATGCACGGGTGGATATATGCATACATGTGTGTGTGTGTGTGTATAAATATACATATATATGTCAGTGGAGGTGGGTGTATAGACGAATATTGTGTACTTAGACAATTTTACGACATCCTTCCATATATTTTAACATATTTATTACCCATTCCGTTTCATTTTCTAAAACTAGCTTTCACATACCACACGTCTAATATTTTTCCTGTGTAACTCCGAGTAAAATTCATATTATTTTTTATCTTGAAGGTTTGAAAAACTATGATCCCTATAGTCATAATTACCACAACTTAAGGCAGATTCATCATTACCATCACTCTGATCATCATGGTCATCATGATCATCATTAACATCATTATCATCACCATCTGTATTATTATTACTATTATTATTATTATTACTATTGTTGTTGTATGCTTCAGGCAATTTTCTACTGCATCAGTTGCTACAAGTCCCTATTGCTCAGATGTGTGCAGTGCTGTGTGTTCTTATTTTTCTTTTCTTATCTTTTTTTGTGGGGTTACAAACAATTATTGGTTATTGCATCAGTTCGCTTTACTATGGGTTTTGGCTTCAGTTGTTTTTATATTAGTGTTTGTAAAGTGCATTATGTGTATAATCCTTGTAATGCCATTCTGTTGCATACAGTACATGTTATGGGTTTTTTTTTTTTGTTTATAGGATATTTAAAATGTAGATTGTGTAAGGCGGCGAGCTGGCAGAAACTTTAGCAAGCTGTGTGAAATGCTTACCGGTATTTCGTCTGTCTCTACGTTCTGAGTTCAAATTCTGCCGAGGTCGACTTTGCCTTTCATCCTTTCGGGGTAAATAAAGTAAGTACCAGTTGCGTACTGTGGTCGATCTAAACGAATTGGACACCTCCCCCAAAATTTTGAGCATCGTGCGTGGAGTAGAAATTAATATATAGAGTGTGTCCTGTACTTGTGGATTATTCTATTTTGGCTGTACTATTGAATTCATAGTGTCTTGTGTATGATATAGCAAGGCTATTTTCTAGATAGTGTTGAGTGTCCAGGTATAGCTTCTTGGATTTAGTTCATAAGATTTTTTTTCTTATCGTACTTAATAGTCCAGTTATTACTAGCATCCTTTTCAGTTTCACGCCCCACATCTTAAATATTTCAATTTTGATATCTTTCTCCACTTGTTTTTGGGCAATATTTTGGTTAGAAGGTACTGGATGTATACCAGTACACTAGTGTTTATTATGTTTGAGGCTTTAGATTTCATTTCTTTGTCAGTTTGAACAAGTATATCTGAGTTGATTATTGCCTGGTCGTGTCGTGCTTTGTTTGGCACATATTTATGTTATTCTTTCTTAGGTTTTAAGCTGTAATGTTGCTATAGCGCCCAATGGATATAACTATTTACTCTTCATGTCTCTATATATTCAGCTATCGCTAGGACCGGCCAGCTGGAGATGATGTGGTCAACTGTCTCATTGAACTGGTTACACATTCTGCTTTTGGTGATAGAGCCTATTTTAACTGTTTTTATATATAGCAATATGCGTTCGGAAAATGGCTATATTTCCACTCTACAAACTACACAGTCAAGTGAAATTGAGAGAACAAGCAGAGAAAAGAACTTAATAATTCCCAACCCAAACTAAATAAACAATAATACTAATATTTAGCGGTACTATTTCTACAACCATTACCACTAACAACAACAAAAATACTAGAGGTGCTCATGATGACGATAGCAGGAAAATACTAGCTAAGTCAAGAGGAATGTTAGTAAAAATAATCTTATTTTTAGGGTGTAATGTTCTATTACCACAGTTACTCCTACTACCAGCACCAGCACCACCACCAACAACGACAACAATAATACAGGAGATGATAATGGTGATGATGATAATTGAAATGTAAAAATCCCTGGGAAATATTGTTTACAACATTTCTAAAAATAGCCCCAAAATTACTGCTTTCGCCTGGGTCAAACTACAGGTCTCTTGACATGTTCAACAAACCGCGACGCTAAACCAAACACCAATCAGCTCAAGTAATTTAGTAAAATAACAAACTTATTGGTCAGAAAACAGTCTGCAAAAATTGACATTCTGGAGCCTATACAAATATTTTTAAGGCACACAGTTTAGCCATTTCACCACAACTGTAAATTGTAAAACTTAACTGTTACCACTGTTCTCATTCCTAAGGTATTTTTCAGTGCTATTATTATTATCATTATTAATATTATTATTATATTATTATTATTATTATTATTCAGGTCACTACCTGCAATCCAACTCGCTTAGTAGCCCGCGCTCTTAACCACTACGCCACATGTCTGTTAACAACAAACAACATGAGGACAAATATCCGTCAAAAGTAAAATAATGCAAATAAGGTACATAATTCCTCATCTCTTATATATAGAACTGTGAAAATCAAAGTTGAAATTTCTTTGAGTAATATATATATATATATATATATATACATTATACAAACAAAATAATATTCAAGACGAGATGAATAGCAAACGGACAAGGGACGAAGACGAAAACAAACACGACGGAATGTGAATATACAAACAAAATGAAATAAACAGAATAAAACATCAGTGGAAAATATGGAAAATATGGAAGAGTATTTTAAAATATTGGGGACGAAGTGACAAAATGGAGAGGACAACAAACCGTTTTGAAAGTGGGAGACAAAGGAAACACAAGCAGTTGTTTCGGCGATCGACACCGAAAAGAAGTGGGGATGAAAGGTTACAAAGAAGACGTGTCACGTGTCAGTGGATGGAGAGAGAAAAGTGGTAGAGGGCAGAGAGAGACACAGAGAGCAGATGTATATTGTATATTGCATATATATTTCATGTTTGCCTGTTCACTTCCTGCCGTAATCGGTCCCTACATCACTTGCTCGCTAAGCATTTTGCCCGACATGTTATCCATTACTTTTAATATTAAATATGAATATTCTTGGATGATGTATCTATGTGAATCCGGGCATTCTGCTGGTGCAGTGTGGGGAACATGTCTTGAATTTATTTGCTTAGAGTTATTGAATAATAAGTGAGAATTTGTGAACAGTACTACTGCGAGAAGCGCTTGTATACTCTTTACTCTCTTTTACTTGTTTCAGTAATCTGGTTGCGGCCATGCTGGAGCAACGCATTTAGTCGAGCAAATCGACGCCAGGACCTATTCTATCGGTCTCATTTGCCGAAACACTTGTCAAGCAATGCTAGGGGAACAAACACAGACATACAAACATACACACGCATATATATATACATATATACGATGGGCTTCTTTGAGTTTCCGTCTACCAAATTCACTCACAAGGCTTTGGTCGGCCCGAGGCTAGAGTAGAAGAAACTTGCCCAAGGTACCACGCAGTGGGACTGAACTAGGGACCATG
The DNA here is from genome assembly GCF_006345805.1 of Octopus sinensis. Lineage (NCBI taxonomy): Eukaryota > Metazoa > Mollusca > Cephalopoda > Octopoda > Octopodidae > Octopus > Octopus sinensis. The sequence continues at coordinate 82,604,487 of NC_043003.1, forward strand.
TGGTTGGTAAGCAAGCTACTTACCACACAGCCACTCCTGCACCTATATGTAAGAATTTTGAATGCAATCACGGATGCATAGATCTATGAATAAAGACGCACATACTCACAATCACAAATATACATGCACACACAGACAACTCAAACATATATATGATATACACACATGCATATATATAAACACACACATACATTTCCATACACGTACATGGGTACACATACTCAAATATATCTGTCTATCATTCCTTACACAAACCATAGTCATTAAGACTCACACGTTGCTTAGTTGCTGATAATTAGGATTCTTGTATTTATTTAATTGCTAGTTTATCGAGTTAGGTTTAATTAGCTCCCACACATTCCTTGTTTACATGGACAACTATTTTCATTATTTCACTTGCTTTTTCATTCCATCTTCGTTTATTTTTAGTAAGACATACTGAAAATAGATTTAATTTCAATAAAACATTTCACTTGCTCACATGACGAACCCAACACCCGGAACGCGTCATGGTGATCTTTGAATATATAGCTTTCTTTAATATATTTTCACTCAACAGTATTTCTTGCTTCAATGTATACACTGTGTAATTGCGAGTTTATATATGAATACATATAAGATTATGTACTATTACGAATATGAATATATTAATATATACATGCAGTTATATTTGCCCTTTTCCTGAATTTACTATTAAATGCTTGAAATCGTAAAATTCTGTAATGTTTTTAATGTCACTATCTTAGATATTGCGCATATATATTCACAGCAAGCACAGAACTGGTTAATGATGTTTTCATCATATTTTACTCACCGATTTACTTCACTTACACAATCGGTTTCATAAGACTTCTGAACGTCACTACTTGTTCTCGTTGTTTCCGAGACACTTTGCTCCAAAATGTATTATTATTTGAGTGAGGTTTCCACACTTCCATAGTTCAATGCCAGTGTTCTCGTAACCTCTTCTCCAACTAGTTATACATTTCCAAATCAATTTTGTGTAAATATCAATGGGGTGTTTTATAAAACTCTACGGAGTTACACTACTACACATGCACATTATATATACACATTTCTTTCTCTAGCATTATCTTTCTTTCCTTATATATGGTTTCTCTTTTTAACACCTTGTGACAGATTTCTTAACATTGTTTTCCATGTGCAGTCTTCAGATTTCTTAACATTGTTTTGCATGTGCAGTCTTCACTGCCTTTATAGCCCATTCTTTTTCACTCACCATGTGAGATTTGGCTGTGTCTACGTCTCTCGAATATTTGCAGTTTTGCTGTTATAACAACGATACAGCATCTACATTGCTTCACCTGCTATATATGGCAGCCAAATATCCTTCAAATAAGTCACTAGTGGCTTTAAAATTACGCATAAGGTATATGTAGTTCGGCACACACTATTAACCCCAAGAAAATATTTCTATTGTTGAAATACGTTTGACCGGCGTTACCTGGAAATTAAACAATAGTATTTTTTTTCTGTGAATGTTTTCTATTTTAGTTAAATATTTTGAAGCGCTACTAAAAGCGTGCGCTTTTTATCTTTTTCTCATCTTTTTTTTCTCTGTTCTAACACCGTTCCTCACTTTCACCTCTCCACAATAATAGTTGCTGCTACATTCCTTCAATAATTCTGGTTTTCTCGCCCTTCAGCAACTTCGTATTTCAGACTTGAGAGTCTTCAACACCATACCAGTCGCTGCCTCATCTATCCTGCCTTATCACTTTTATATCTCCTTCACTTCAAGAATTTCTTCATTTATTGACTTAAAACTGAAACAGAAATAATACAATTTTATGTTCACCCGTAGAAAAAGATAAATAGTTGAAATGTTAAATTCTTTCCGCGCCATATCAAATGTTATCAAAATTCAACTTGATAAAAATTATTCAAGGGTACCTGTTGTAATACGGTACGTTTTCTTATACAATTTAATCTAAGTACTATTTTCGTACTTCAAAATAGAGAAAAATTGGGTTGAAACAGTATAAGTTGAAATACTACGCTTTTTATCGGAAAGAAAGTATCTGGTGGGGAAATTGGCTGATATCTTGTGGAACCTAAAACTAATATTCAGCCATATTAGTATCAGGTCGAACCTGGATATTCACCAGCCTACTAAATGCGCCTGTATTTTTCAGATCTTGAAGCATTATTTACATATCTTACAAATATCGTGTTTGTTTAGTAAATACTTCAGACAACAATGGACGTTTTGTTGTGTTGATTGTTTAGGGAAATAATAATTTGGTTGTTCCAGTTAGTCTCATGTGCAATACCTATATTCAGATCATTAATTGTTTGGAGATAGTTCAAACTAGTTCGTAATAAATGCTCCCGTCATGTTCCAACGAATTCCACTCTCACAAGTACACGGAAAACGCCGTAGTCTTAAAAAGGACTTTTGGCATTCGAATATGTCCCAACTTCGAGTGGAGAATGGAGGTGCAAGTAAAATTGGTTGCATTATTTTATCAGCATATACGGAAACAGTAATGTCAAGTTTCCTTAATAGAAGGAGAGACACTATGTTTTGGTAAATTTTGCAAAAGAAAATATGTGCGCAAAACTGATGCACTGGATAATGAAATGAATAAAGATGATGAGAGACGACAAATGTCTTGAAGCGTATTTCAAGCAAATATCCACGCTTCACAAATTCCCATTATCAGAAAATACTTAAATTCACGTCCATAAAAGTTGAAACAACGTTCCTATTCTGATCAGCAGTAATATGTAGGCCAGTGAATAAAGAGGGAAGAACGTCTCCATATGTAATGCTTTCTACTATAAGCAAAAGTCTTGACATTTTGAGGAGGGTGCTTGTCGATCATGTCGGCCCCAGCAGTCAACTAGTACTTATTTTATCGACCGCGAAGGAATGAAAGGTAAATTTGACCTTAGTGGTATTTGAACTCAGAACGTAAAGACGGACGAAATGCCGCTAAGCTATATATGACACACGAAATACTAAGGCGACTTGTTGTAGACAAAGTGACAATGGCATCTAATTGATGTTACCTGATAAAATATTTTGTTTGAATCGAAAACTGAATTGATGCAACGTTGAATTTTTCTTTGATAACTTGTCTGTTCCAACAGGAATTGTAGCAATTTGAAATTTATCCCACTGTGAAGTAGACTGAAAAGCTTATGCTTGCGTACTAAAAATCAATGTTTTCAGAAATCTATCTAAGCCTCAATAGAATCTGCTTCCGAAGGAATATATAATCTTTAGATCTATGATAGTGTTGATAGAAATTTCTCATATTGCTACTATCTGTTAGTTTAACAGGCAATAGTATTGTCAATTGAATCAAAGTCAAGAGCGCTGAGAAAAAGAGCTGAGTCCTCTTTCTTTTATTAAGGTAAATCTCATAACATTGAGGAACGCAATGAAATACTGTGATTTCTTTATTTACCATTTCACCATTTCTACTAGTAAATCAATGTCCGTGATATTTTGAACTCAGAGCTTTCTGAAATATAATTTAATTCAGTGTTTATTGTTTCTCTCAGCGGGATTACAGCATAGTAGAACGAAAATAAATGTTGCAATTTGCTGGTTCCGTGTTTTTCTGTTTTTGCCATTAATACGAAATGTAGTTTAAAGGCTGAAGCGAGAGAATGAGAAAGATACAATTCAGTCAGGTTTACACCTATCATTCAGTTTTATGCACCGTCAGCTGACTATCATTTGGCCTTACCGTGCGGATAAGTGCTTCACATTTTCAAATTTGAGGTCTAAGCAACGATTCGGGACATCATAGATAGGTGTCTTTTAAAATATTCTCATGTCAACTGAAGCATTGTCGGTGACAGAAATTCAAAGAGAGTAGTCTTATCAGAAAATGACACTCATTTTGTCTGAAGATTAACTTAAACTAAGAAGTGTATCTAAGATATTCAGACACACTAAAATTATTCCATGTGTGCTTCATCCAATTAATCTAACAACTGAAAAATTCATTCATCGAAACCGACGGAAGATCCCTGATTTATATTTACTACTTTTTTCACTTGGCAATTAAAGTTTGTATCTTCTATAATTTCGCTTCAATAAATACGTTATTGTTATGGTTCGCCATGATACTTGACTCATTCAACATATACGTAGAGTTGACTTTTCGGAATTTTATTGAACGGTTTATGATACATGTGGCTTGTCGGAAACTGTTTCTGACTAACAAAACTAGTATATTTTACTCACACCTGGCAATGTTAAATATTTCCTTTTATCTATTTTACTAGCTGTTTTTTCCCCATTTCTTACATGTACGTTTTTTTCCCTCCGTTATACTTGCTGCTTTTCAAAGTTTTAATATTGAACAATTCGCTTGAATGTGTTTTCTGTAGATATGTTTTCTATTTCATTTACTTATGCTTCCAAGCAAAGTTTTATGATCTCTGGTATGTGGTTAGAGTATTTATGTATGCAAGAATTGCGGAAACATATTACAATGTAAGGCTCAATATAAAGATAAATATTTTTAAGAAATACTACTGGCAGCAGATTAAAAAAAAAGAATGAACATGATATGAAGACTATTAATAGAATAAATTTTAATATTCAAACATAAAATTATAAATAATATGTAAAAACAAGCACATATAGTCAACACGCTTAAACGATTTAGCTAAGTGATAAAACATTGTAAGTTGGGGATTTATACACTGAAAAGTAGGTTATTTAAAATTCAACGAAGTAAAAAGTTTAACTCTATGAAAAAAGGTAGCTTATAAAAAGAAATTACGTAGAATCAAACTGTTTGTTTCTCCATTATTTCTGCGTGCTTTGCATTTATGTACTTTCAGACACAATCATGCAAAAGTAGATTTTTTTAAAAATGTATTCGTGCACAAGCATATGTTTACATTTACACACACACACACACACACATACACATACATATATATATATATATATATATATATATATAGAAATATTTATATATACTTGCACTCATGCAGATATGTGTACGAGTGTCCGTATATGCATATATATGTGAATGTTTATGGATTTATATATATATATATATATATATATATGATGTGGTGCTATGTGTTTCCTTTGCTGCTTACATTATTCCACAGTGAAGTGTGGAGATCTGTCTGGACTGTTATCTTAGGAAACAACTCAGATTCATAACAAACACTAAACAACTACAGGCTGTTCCTATTATCCCTACAGAGAGCTTGCTACAAAATTTTGAAAGCAAACCTTTTTATCCCGGTTTTCCCACTTCGGGTTGTCACAATGAACTGAATACATAGCTTGTTTTACATTCAGTAGATTACACATAGACACAATCACACACACACACACAAACAAACATAACTACATATGTGTAAGTTATTGTGTAGATAAGTATATATGTAGTGTTTTCTGATAAGATGGGGTTGGGGTATAGCTTTCAAATTTGTCAATTGTATAGAACCAAAAACAAGCTGCTGATTATTTTATTTTCTCTACATCAAAATGCTGAATTTCCTCTTTTTACATAAAAGGAACGATAGTCGCGTAAGATTGTTTTTCTTACCATGCTCAAATTTTAAGGAAAATTTCAATTTATTATGAATTTATTGAATACGTCATTTAGTATATAACACAATTATTTAATTATCCAAATATTTTCAGTTTGCCCCTTTCAGTTATTCCTATTAGCTATATGCTAATTTTGAACGATGCAAATTATGCTTCAAGGAAAATATACGTAACACATTTTCTATAACTAAAAACTCAGTTACTGATCATAAAACTTGATTAGGCTGTACTATACTGACAAGATCAATAGAGCGAAACATCTCGAAGTTTCAGTCTATCTTTCTCTTAATCTTTCTGATAAATACGAGAAATTAATTCTTAATTTCTTGAAATTATTTTCCATTATTTTTGAGAGTCGCCAACAATTACTGCTAGAAGTTAGTTTACTTCCTATATTTTTCAAAGGAACTTCAATCAATTAGAATGTCTTAGGGTATCGCATTCAGCATCTCATCTATTTTGAAATTCATTTATTATGCTAATTTCTGCCGTTGGCCGTTTTGGGATAGCTGCTTTATATCTTTATATATAATATATATATATATATATCTTGTGTGTTTGTATGCATTTGTAAGTATACATGTATCTCGATCTCTATATCTATATATATGGATATACGCCAATATATATATATATATATATATATGTGTGTGTGTGTGTGTGTGTGTGTGTCTGTATGCATGAATGTATGTATATATACGTATATATGCGTATATAATACATATATATGCACATATACGCATATATATATGTACACAAGAAAAGTTGTTTCGATAATCGAATTATCACTATAATTGCGTATATTATAATTTTATTATTGCGATGCTCATGGTATATTTAAGATCTTGTGTTTCATAGTCTTATGTATACTTTTTACACTGCCACCGGCGCTTCATTCATTATCTATTATGAATGTAGTCACATACTTTGTGGCTTATGCTTTATCTTAGGTTACAACTTAGGTAGATATTTCGTGTGTGTATTAATCTAATGAACCGAAATTTCTAAAGTGGTGTGTGGCAACTGTGTTAATATCAGTAATAAGAGATGAGGTCTCACCTCACCTTTTGCCAGTTTTATCTGCAACGGACGGTCATTATGTATTGACTGCCTAAAAATATAAACAATTCACTTTTCATGCACTAGGTAATGAAAACAATGTGATATTAACTTAATCTATAGCACATCAGCGTGAATGGTATAGACATTATTACTTACAGTGCGAAATATGAACAGGTTCTAACCGTTTATGTGACACTTAATATATGTCGGATGGAGTCTTTAGGGAGACTGAGCTCTCATTGACATTCGAAGAGCACTCCATGGTCTGAAGTCATACTCCGTATTTTGGAAGCGCAGAATGCGTAACTAATTCCCATGCAAAAGCTAAAACAGATTTATTCTCGGAAGAGCTTTAAGAAAGAATAATATATGAAGAGAGAGCGACAGAAGGAATGGGTTTTACAGAACAGCAACGACAGCAACGGGTCATGGAAAGTGCGCTAACTCAGGACTGAAACCTAAAAATTCGAAGGGTTCCGGTATTAGTTGTTACAGCGCATGGTTTTTTCGTGACGGGGGAACTAAACTGCATGAAGATAAATCGCAGATCGTCGCTTAGTGAAAAAAAAAAGAAAGCAAGTAAGTATCAGCATGAACCCTGGAAGCTGTATAGGAAACTAGAAATTGAATCATCCGTTTATAGGGATTCCCTTAAGTTCCCTTTGGAAAGAAAGACAATCACGCTGGATCAAACTGATATTCGTGTCTCATCTTGAGTTGAGATACATATGCTAGAAACACTTGAAAGATAAGCGTTTGCAAAATACGGCATTGACTCTTAGTAAATACAATATATATATATATATATATATATTATATATATATATATATATATATATATATATATATATTGTTATATTTCGGAATGGTCATTTTGCCAGTTTAGCCAATAAAAACACACGCACTATATATTTAGTGTTATTTTGCTTCAGTGTTATTTATTTTTTACATTAATCTTAATCTTATTTCGGTCAGAGTTCTTTCGTCACACTCCTGTGACCGCATCAGATTAAGATTAATGTAAAAAATAAATAACACTGAAGCAAAATAACACCAAATATATAGTGCGTGTGTTGTTACTGGCTAAACTGGCAAAATGACCATTCCGATATATAACAATATCTGTTTCAACACACGACTTCACATAAAAAATCTTGCACAACAAATATTTATATATATATATATATATATAATGAAGGTGCGTGGCTTTGTGGTTAGTGGTATTCGGCTGAAGATCACAAGGTCGTGAGTTCATTACTAGACAGTCGTTGTGTCCTGGAGTAAAGCACTTTATTTTACGTTGTTCCAGCCCGCTCAGCTGGCAAAAATAGGTATTGCATGTAATTCAGCGGGCCTTGTCATATTCTGTGTCACGCTGAGTCTCCTTGATTGTGCTCAGTCAATTGCATGGTAACTCCACGAGCAAGCTGTTCCATTTATCTGATCAACTGGAACACTCGTAGTCATTTAAAGTTATTGTCCATATATACAACTCTCTCACTTTATATGTATACACACACACACACACACACAACACACACACACACACACACATATATATATATATATAAGCATATGGGTCTATCACATTGACAATGTCCTTACTAATTTATTAAATTCGTATACACCTGCAGATACATAACAAATATACACACATGCGCACGTTCATACACATATTGGACCATAAAATTCAGTCAGGCAAAATAAATTTGCGTCGCCTAAAAGATTTGTCAGGGAGTGGAGAAGGCTTGTAGTTTGGAGAACTAAATTCTTGGGTAAATATGTAGGGAATAGGGAGCAGATGAGTGTATAAATTGCAGATTGTCGTGATGAAGATGACAAGGTGCACACCGTGAGAGCTGATGCAACTCAGAGAAGAATTTTGAAAAATTATAGGTGTTGTTGGTGACAATATGGTTGTCTGCACGATTCGATCTTGGATATTGTCCGCACGCTTGTGTTTCCTCTTGCTTTTCGAACTTGTCTTCTTTCTTCATACTTTCTCATCTTTTTCATTTTTTCCTCCATTTTTGCAATAAAACTTTTGTTCTAGTATTTTATCTCGCCACGTCTATCTTCTTTGATTTGATTTTTTCATTCTTCCGTAACTTTACCCCTTCAAGTGCAACATTTATGAATGTTTTTATATATTTAACTCTGATAGTACGTGCATACGAGTATATGTCATCTCCGAAAATGTGTATAATCCCATCCTCTCCAACACTACACTTTATGACATATGTATATAAATTATTCTCTATTCTCTCGCTATGTATCTTCTATACATCTACTTCTTTCTCTATTTTAGTAGACACCACTTTCACTAGTCCTTCACGAAGACCTCGGGCGAGCATGCATATATGTTTTCAGAATAATCACAGTTCTAGATTAAAATCTTAGCTCCCAAGCATGTTTTGTTCTAAATATACTGACACTGTCTCTTTGAGCCTGTCACTTCTTTATCATTTACACATATACCCGCGCGCCAACACACACACGCACGTACACACATATAAATATATACATTTATAAATATATAACTTGTATTACTTTGCTAGATGTTCACAATTAAAAGAAGAGGTAGAAAAGCAATATTATATGTATTACATTAGTTTATACTTTTATTCATATTAATTATTTCAAATGATTGTACAGACTTATTCTTAGATGATATTAATGTATAAATACGAATGATGGACTTGGGAAACAATGATATTTTTGCTGCAGTATTTATACAAATATTAACACTCAATTCACAAGAGAAATAAAATGACGTTACATTGTAAAAAAATGTAATATACCTGTGCCCATGATGCACCATACTTTCATATAAAAAATTAAAAGAAAGACATCTAATTAATTATCGAACGCAAAATTACATGGAAGACAAACGATATTGTACTAAACATCCTAAGCAAAGACTGACTCTAATTACTTATCCTATACTAAAGAGTAATTTACTTTTTTATCCAATAAAAATATCACCAATAACATTTCGTAGTGTGAGATACACTAAAGCTTGTAAAGCACAAAATCTTGCCTTGATTAGACCAGAAATGCTGCTGAAATTATATGGTTTCCAAACACTTCATCAGCTCAATTACCATTACATTATCATGATCAATATACATTGTAGATATGTATGAATTGTTGGAAATAGAACGAAGTACAATGGCTTCATGATTATATTTTACTAATGAATAAAATAAAACACTAAACATAAACATAATGGTGAAAAATTATGTTCTGTATTTAATCGGTGTCTAAGAATGAAAATAAACTGCAATTCATAACTTGTAGAAATATAAGATGCTTGTTCATTGTGTATACAACATATTTTCTCACAAAAAATATACAAATACATCATTGGCTGCACCAAAACATGAAACGTGACAAGAAAACTAATAGAAATTATGAATCTGATACAAGATATAATTATCTAATGAATGTATTTGGCGTGAATATCAACAGTGGTTATGTTACCCAACAACTGAAATTTGTAATGATATTAAGAGTGGTGAGTTCTTTTCTTCCTTCGTATCTCTCATTATATTGTTCAATTTTGGCCACTCTTTCGTGAGTGGTCTATACCGTCGGTTCATATTAATTTTTAATAAGCAAATTATAAATCTTTGAAGATTTACATATAACATAGAATACATACATTTTGTTGGCTCGTTTCAGAAGTTCTCACCGTACAGAAAGCACAACAGGGTTTAAGAGCTTACTCTATTAATTTATATCATTGTTTAAAGCAATTCATTTTCCAGAATAAACCGCGAAAGTATCCTTTCTAAAATTGCAGTTACTATTCTAACTACAATACCAGTTAAGAAAAGAAATTACAGAAATAATTGTTAAGTGTTATAATATTTTTATCAAAAATATGATAAAACACATTAAATACATTTCAAGAATTGTATATTCATTTTTCTTCTATTTGTTCTGAAGGGAATTTTTCATCAAATTCAAATTATGTTATCTCCATTTAAAGTTCCCGAAAGGAAAATATATAAGTAAAAACAATGTTAAATATAAAAAAATATAAACGGAATTTAATTGTAAAGCTTCTGGCAACAACATTACGAGAGAACGAAGCATTGTCCTAGACACTTAACTGTCCGATTTGAAAATAAAATAGCAGAAAAGCAATTCCTTAAAGATTCTTTTGGAAAATAAATAAAAGTAAGAAACAGGAGTTAAAGCAAATGAAACATTTATCGAGGATATGGAAGAGAAAAAGGTAATTTTAAATAGTCAACGTTTTAGCGTATTAATGACGGGACAAGAATACATATAATGTATATGGTGTAGTGTGATGTAATGGTAGTTTCCAGGAATTATGACAATAATGAATAGTTAGATAGCATACTATCGCCAAATGAGATATTCGAGATATATTTATCTATATATATATATATACATACATACATATATACATAACACATACATACATACATACAAACATATATATGTTCGAAATGAGTGTTTTATAGTTTGGCAAAATCAAATGTGGGATTAAACTAATGAGCAAACCCATCTCTGCAGAAATTCTATTTGAAAGACAAAAGTATATAGCGATCAAAAGCTGGATGTGATAACGGAAATTCTTGAAGTCAACTTTAGAACCCTTTCACAAATAATCACTGGTCATTATTAAACATATATTGTACACAATATATACTAACGTTGGATATCTCAAATATTGGAAAACATCTTTTATCAGATCAATATAGTTAAAATATTTGATTTTTACACTCGAAGTAGATTGACATTTACTATTTACGGATAATAATCTTTGTAGTTCAATGCAGGATTTTTTATTCGTTATCTTTTATATGTTTCAGTCATTAGACTTTGACCATACAGGAGCATTGCAGTGAAGAATTTTTAGCCAAATGAATCGACTCCAGTACTTAATTTTTTCCTTAGCCCGGTACTATTCTATCGGTCACATTTGCCGAATTGCTAAGTTACAGTTATGTAAATACACCAACACCAATCGTGAATCAGTGGCAGGACACACACACACATATATACGACGTGATTCCTCTAGTTTCCTTCTACGAAATCCACCCACAAGGCATTGATCAGCCCAAGGGTATCGTAAAAGACACTTGCCTAATGTGCCACTTGCTTAAGGTGTCACACCTGCACATAAAAATATGTGCCAACAACCGGATGCCGAAATCCATGATAGTCAATGATAGTCAACATTTTTATATGTTATGAAATAAGTAAACTGGGGATTAACTATAACTGAAACAGACCCTGACTAATCGTTGTTTAGTTTCTACAAACATCAAGTTTTAGTATATGTATACATACGACGGGTTTCTTTTAGTTTCCGCCTACCAAATTCACTCACAAATCCTTTGGTTGACCCCAGTCTGTAGTAGGAGGCACTTGCACAACATGCCACGCAGTGAGGCTGAACTCTGAACCATGTGGTTGAGAATCAAGATTCTTACCGCACAGTCACTCTTGCGTCTATGCATTATGTAGAATTAGTTTCCTTTTTTGTTTTTAAACTGTTTAACTCTTACAGAGTTATATATTACTTATGACTCGAATAAGGATAAATAAGCTAATGAGCCTACAATAAAATCACTTTAAAGCAATTTCTTCTCATCTAATGTCTGGTCGACATATATTACTGGTGTCTTCCCGTCTCAAATATTAATATTAGAACAATAGATATTCTTAGTTTAACAAATTTATGTTAATAGACAGAAAGAAGCCATATATAATTCTGTAATTATTGTAACACATTTCCCTGTTTAAGAAAAGAATAAATGTGCTTAAACCAATGTGTGTTTCAATACATGAAAATCAGCTTATGATGTGAAGAACCAACTGCTTTACACATGATAATTCATTGCTTCCGTTCAACATTATTTATACGCATTTCTTTATTAATTTACCAAAGGACTAATACATAATAGCCAGTGGTTTTAAATGTTGTTCATACGTTTGATTAGTTATGATACAAATTTCGGTCCGAATCGAAAATTTGAGCATTTTCATGAAATATTCATAAGGAAAATTAAGCTGTGATATAATCAATTTTGACAAAGGAATAAGTCCTTCCAGACTTTGAAGCCAAATTAGAGGCAACGGTATTAAATTGTGTTGCACTAAAATCTCTGTCATTAGAGAAAGTAAATTTTTTTCTGTCTCTGTTGATCATATCTCGTGAGTGCACAAGTCTTTATTACTCGATTATTAGTAATTCTCTTCAACATAATGATTCCTATTTAAAACATAGTGTAATACACGAAGCTATCAAACATTTTCATCAAGCTATTTTTGGGGCATTAATCTACGGAAAACGTGCAACATAATTTTGCAAACCACACGACACATGTGTTTGATATTAACATTAAACTTTGTTATAATTTTTAATTCTTAATTTTTACTGACTTGAAACACAAAATTGACGAAATGAAGATACGATACATAAATGAAAAGCATTTCAAGTGGTTCTGAAGATAAAATTGAGGAAACAACTAATCTGAAACTTAAATTTTAATTACGAGGGAGATATCGTAAATCAGTGAATCGACAAAGTCTAATAAATGTGAATACACTTCTGCATAATATTCTGTATTTTTGTTTATACACCAAACCATTGATAGCTTTCTATACCTACTTGTAACTTTATGCCTAACAAATCTCTCTCTCTCTCTCTCCTCTTCCTATACTGCGTATGCACACGAAAAAGAGAGAGATGTGAGGAGAAAGACAGTGAATTGTCTACGAATCAATATGTATTTCCTTCTCTTCATCAAATGATATTTTCTCTGAATTGCTTTGAATATACATTCGTTTTAAGGAAGCCTTCCTAACTCCAACAGCAAATTATCTCTTCAAACGAATTTAAACAGGCCTTTTCAAACGAACCTCGATTTCTTCGTGCACAATAGGACTTATGGATTCACTATTAACAGTCGTAAATTTAAATGAAAGAAAAATTGTGATACTGAGCCTGTGTACTCTTTGACAGCAAAGGAGTAATTCGGACCTCATTTAACTTTTCAAAAGTCTTCAAAATGTTTATCTACATTCTTTGAAAAGAAAGGTTTAGGCCTTTCATACAAATTAAAGTGTCAGTCGAATAATCGAGCATTTTGTTGGAATTCTCTGTCACTTCGGCACACCGCCTTAAAATATTTCATTTACTTTACATTTCAATGAAATGTGTAAAAGATTTACTGCTTAGTCGTCAATAATCATCAGTCTGGAAGAGAATAAAACCTGGATACTCACTGTTCAAATCTTGCCAAAATATTTGAATGAGCAATGGTTCAAAGCGCGTCCATCCCTGATCCAGTTGGTAGCCTTCACATAAGCATGAAGAAAATTCCTACAGTAACGAAGGAATGATTTTCATACCAAAGCATACTGATGAAGAGAGTAATAGATAAATTGCAAATCTAGAATCCATTCGTATTGCTTCAGAGAAAATAGGATTATATCCAACCACTGCAAATACTGAAGTCAGAACACACTAAACACCAGAGCCTTATATATTTAAAGAATTTCTCCTATATCACTCTCTTGCCGTTGAGCGTGTTTTGATATCTTAACAAATCATGAAATGATTTGTTTCAGAGAACTGTCATTGATATATCTTACTACTGACACGAATTTGTTACAACAGGACTTAACAATTAACTTAGTAAAATAAATGTTTTCGATGGACGAGTTCTTATAGCTGAAATGGTTTGTTACAAATTATCTTCATTTAAATATGGTTCTATTTTTAATTACAGTGTTTTGGCGGGACACTTACTTTAATATTATATAGCTGCCCTTTCCAATGTCTAATGATTGAAGGAATGTGATACTGAATGGCATTTGGCTCCTTATAAACCACACTATATTAAGAAAATAGTAATAGGTTTTTAAATGAGCATTTTTCAGTATCAGTTACCCGACCTCAAGCCACTCAATATCAATTGTGCCATGCTTGACCTTTAAATCGATTTCAGTTGGGAAACACAAATGATGTATATATGTAAGAAACTTGCTTCCGAACCACATGGTTCCGGACTTAGTCACACTGCGTGGTACTTTGGACAGATGTTTTCTATTAAAGTCTCACGCCAACCAAACTTGTAAGTAGATTTTTTAGGGAGGAATCTGAAAAACCGTCGCATATATATATATATATATATATATATATATATATATATATATATATATATATATATATATATATATATATATATAAAGAAAATAGAAATTACACGTGTAAATGTAAGGGGAAAGTAAAAAGATAGACAAGCGAAAATGCGCATTGGAAATCAAAAAGAGTAAAGGCTTTTTATGAAAAGCAACGATAGATGTATACAATTAGAGGAACTGAGGCAAAAATACAAGTAATAAAAGTAATTATTGTGAATTGTTAAAGAGATTCAAAAGCATAACGATTTCGTAAAATTTCAAATCATTGCTTTGAATGTACACCGATTACCGGACGGTGTCAGGTCTACTAGTCCCTGAGTAGAAAGATTACGTGTAAGGGAGGTAATTAGTTCTCGATTTGGTGCCATTAGGGTAGATATAGATCTGTAATGTGAATGGTGTATGAGATGTATGGTGGTTAGTGGTATTAATTGATAGGTTAGTAGTGTTCTGTATTATGCTATGTGTTCATATTGAGTTGTGGAAGATATTTATTGATTAAAGTTGCCTCTTTATTCATTCTTTGTTGTAATGGGGTGTTCTGTGAACATTGATATAAGGGGAAAATTAGGAAATTAGGATTAAGATTCCTAGCACACCATGTGTTCACTGCCCTGTATCTGTCCGTATTGTGGGTGGCTAGTTGTTCTTCGTGGAGAATGTTTCTTCGACAGAGTAATATTCCTGTTTGGCCAATATAATTTTTAACACACCCTAAGTATGTTATAGCATATATTAGATTTTCCGAGGTGCAGGTGAAATTTGATTTAATCTTAAATATTTTACCTTGTCTAAAGTGGAACTCTGAACCCTCCAAAATGTGGGGGCATGTACCACAGTTAGGTCGACCACATTTTTTCACTTTTGGGTCTGTTATTAATGGATATAGTCTTGCGCTGGTAAATACTTTTTCAATGATTTAGCTTGCATTTTGGTTTTGATAATTTTGCGTGAGCCTAAAATTTTATTCATTGTTTTATCTCCTGTAAGGATGGGTAGATTTTAGACGATAATGTTGAAGGCTTCGTTGTTTCTAAGGTTATGTGTGGAGATGTATGGGAGTATTTTAAAGTCTGGTTTAGTATTTCGTTTGACTTTCCTTAATGTTCGTATATATATTTCCTAAGCTCGTATAATGCCATCATGTAGTAAGGATATTGGGTAATATCTTTTGATTAGTATTAATCTGAGTTCAAGGAGTCTTCGTTCACGAGTTTAGGTGGCCAAAACTGTGGTACAGATTATTTTCGCTAGATTATAAGCAGATCAAATGTACGAGAGGGTGTTGAAAAGTTCCTGGCGTGTGGTGCCTCGCTGGAGATAAAATACTTCGAGATCTTTTACAGGAATTAGGAAAGCAGGAGGGACATTCTGAATCTGAGAGGGAAATATCTTGAAAAAAATCATAATTAACCGATCCTCGTGTATTTTCTTTTACCCAATGTCAGAAAGGTTTCTGCACTCCCTCGTTGAACTTAATGTATACACCACACAAATACATATGATCAGACTCACGTTCAATGTTTATATCTCATTTTCGCTTGTTATACACATAAATAAATTCTATGCCACAAAAGGCTTACACCTTCCATGAACATCATGCCCGCATTTACCAATACGTCGTTCAACAGAGACACTCTCTTCCTAAGCTGACCTTGGTCCACTCACGAACTTTTATTTTCGATCTCCCATTTTTTCATTTTCTCTCTCACTTTCTCTTTCCTTCTCTTAGGTAAACTTCATCCTTTTCTAAACGTAAAGATATGATGACTCTGAAGTCATAAGAGCTAATTCACATCCATGGAGAGAAATATACTCACTAGCACATAAACTGTTATTGGAATCATCATAAATATTTCGTTCTTTCTATTCTTGAATTAATTTCGTCGAAACTCAGCCGTGGCTTTTAATATTATGAACGCAAACATTATGATTAATAGGCCAACATTATTCCTTCGTTTCCTACTTTACACTTTCTCCTCCTGCTATTTCAACTATTCATCTAATAGTAGTAAAAACCTTCATTTCATTTCCTTGCATTTTACTGACGGTAAATTTCCATTGCAAAATTTTTCACTGCATTGTTGCAACTTAGTAGATTTTTCGATACGATGCAAATCAATTCAAGGATAGTGCTTCAAAAGGAATCCTATTTAGTAGTATATCGTTTTGCATCAGTGGATTTAGCTGAATCATTTAAGATATTAATAAATATACAGGGAGTAAAGCAACTAGTGCAAAAAAATTTTACCCTTGAACTAAAATTTACGCTGTTTCCACCGTGTATGATATAACTAAATATTTTTGAGCGAAAAGTATTATCCTTAACTAGAGTGAAAGCCAAAAACATGCGGAAATAGCAAAGACACTAAAATATCTCAAATAAATGTCAGAATGACATATCAAACCGAACACAATCGTTTTCCTTTGGTGTGTTCTATTTATATTCCATATATAATGTTCTATAATTACAATATGTGCATTAAAAAATATTCCTCTGAATGTTCTCAGTATCACGGGGATTGTGTGTATTTTTACTTACAGTTTAAGGGTGAAGTATAACTTGCGACTAAACATAGCAGCTGGAATTAAATTGTCACTTTTTTTTTATTTTAGATATGATTCACGTTATAATTCTGCTCCATTCTCGTTTCATTAGCGAGTTTTAGCGATACTGCTTTAGGACATCAAATTTTCAGTTTGAATCATATGTCATTTTAACATTATATTTTTATAAATTTAGTGACATTGCTCTGGGAGATCTTTAAATTTTTAGGTATTTCAATAAGCGTCTGATTTGCTCTACGGCTGACGATATTCAATTGGGCTCAAACCGCTTTAGAAATCTCAGATAATATGAAAAAAATTACCGTTTTTTTCTTTTTTTCAGGGTACATTATCTATTATTTCTGTTTCACTTTCTACAACTTTTATGAATTTAAAAGATACAGTAGTATCTATTGATACAAAAGTATGTTTCGGCAAATATGACGGTGATTGGTGTATCATTCATGAATAAATTGTCCATGTATTATTTTCAAACAATCAGCTGAACTGCAAAAAAAAACAGTATAAATATTTTCTGTCTACTTTGATGTTTAACTTTTTATTCTCGAGAAAAAACATTTCATCAATGCAACTCAGGAGGATATAGAAAATTTAAGTAATACACTGCAAGTCAGCCGTTAAATAGCAACATAAAGCATAATTATGTCTCAAAAGACTCGTAGGTAGTTTACACTTACCAAATAACTATATTCTTAGTTTTGTTATCAATAAATACTGTGCTCTCATTTACGTAGGTTGTAAATATTAGCTGTAAGACCATCAATTAATGTGACCCGAGATTTAAGTGTTTAACTTCAAGGCTGTCTACACTAATCTTAAACAGCCTTGTTTCTATTTCCTTCTTAAATTGAGTCTGGGAATATCACTGCTTCTGTGGAAGATTGCTGAAAATGGCACTTCCTTTCGGATATTAAATATATACAGATTTATTTATTTGACAAAGTTTATATATACGTACAAGTATATATATATATATGTGTGTGTATGTGTGTGTGTGTGTGGTGTGTGTGTGTGTGTGTGTGTGTATGTATCTATGTATAGTTAATCCAAACATGAAGAAAGAGAAAATACAACAACGCGAGGACGTGGAACAAGTATAGTGTTATTGGAAGCTCAGAAAAGGAAAGAAAGGAGGATTTAACTTTTCAAGCGGAGCTCTTTGTCAGAAACACAAAAAGGAAAGGTCCAAGGAAGGGAAGACGGAGAAATAAAATCGCCGACGATACACACGCGATGACATATTGAAATATATATACATTTATATATACATATATACATATATACATACATACATACATACATACAAACAATAATACATACATGCATACATACATACATACATACATACGTACATACATACATACATACATTCAGGGTGCGGTGAACAAATTGTCTTGTAAATTATGCAAAAATGTAAACAATATATTCGGCACTGGTTTCATCCATGGCCTCCAGACGACCATGGAATCTCTTGCAACTCTTCTGGACGGCCTGCTTGTTTCAGTTGGGGAAAGCTGCTATGATCCTTGATTTCAGTGCATCTTTTGTGTTGCAAGTTTTGTTGGTCCCTCGCTTCACACATAGCAACCAAGAGGGTTGCAGTTTGGCTAATTAGGTGGCCAGATGTTAGGGATAATGTGGTCGTAGAAATTGTCTGACAGTCGTGACTGGGTTCTCCTGCATGTGTGGCAAGGTACAGATTCCTGTTGCCAGAGATAGGGTTTTCCAGCAGCCACCCTCTTGACCCAAGGCAGCACTACCTCTTCCAGATATTTGATGGGGGCCTCCGTGTGGGAAGATGAATGGAAGCATAATGTTGCCATCACTAATCATCACAACAAACATTATGTTGCTGACTGGATGCTTGATTTTATCACTTTCAGTATATGTTTTGGGGTCACAGCAAACCAGCAATTGTTTTGTGTGTTCAATATCCTGGCAGAAATTCTTCTTGTCTGAGAGAAAAAAATAACATGTTCGGTTGGAGAGGATGCTTGAGTTTGTTCAAAAGCTTCACAGTGCAGTCTTTCCTCTTGTCCTTGGTAGCTTGGGATAAAAAGTGGCCCTTTCTCATTTTGTATGAGGAATACCGAATGTCTTCATGCATTAACTGCCTAATAAGAAACTAAGACTCTCCCGTGTCCCTGGCGATGGACTTGATTGACTCAGGGGCTCATTGCCAATCATGGCCTGGATCTCACGAACAAATTCAGTTTTCTTATCAGAAATATTAGAATGAGTTTTCCGAGCTGTCATACCTTCGTAATTACTCATCCAACTCTTTCCGAATCCTCTGCTCTGTACTCAGATTGACCCAAACAGTCTGAAATGTACGTAGTGGAACCTCCGCCGGAAATTCCAAGCAGTACGGTGCTGTTTTTCTCTGGAGATGGTGCACAACGGATCCTGCTATACTGCGTAGTCGACAAAGTCAAAAGGAAATAATGAATACGCACGAAAATAAACGTATAAAACAGTGACAAGTTACCCCTTGCGCCTTATATATATATATATATATATATATATATATAATATATATATATATATATATATATATACACAACGGAAACTGGATGCAAATAATGGTTATATATTTACTACGTTCTTGTCCACATGCGGCTAAACATAAAGGGGGCAAACAAGGACAAAGTGATTAAGTCGATTACATCGAACCCAGTGTGTAAGTTTTACTTATTTAATCGACCCCGACAGGGTGAAAGACCTCGACCGAATTTGAACGTAACGGTAGACGAAATTTCGCCCGGCGTGCTAACGATTCAGCCGGGTCGTCGCCCTAGTATTTGTTGTGTATTGTGTTGAATTAAAAGTTTTGCAAAATATTGGTAATTTATTGGCTTCATTCGTTCCAGCAAGAGCAGGGTATCATTCAAAGTAGATACCATCGTGTTGCACCTTCCGAAGCCACCTTGCTGACATGCATTTTCCCCACCCTATACCAGATCTTGCCTTTCGAGATGAGGAAGTCCTTCACTGAAGCTTCCACATCCTCCTCGTTGGTGAAACGTCGAGAGCAGAAAAAGTGTGCAATGAATCAGCACGCTTCATCGACCAAGAAGAGGTAGAAGATTCAGAAAAAAAAAGTGCTTTACATTCAAGTACAAAAACTGGCATGAATGTTCGATGAAAGAACAGACAGAAAGGTAGCTTCTGGCTGTGCGGTGCGATGGTCTCTTCTTTGAATGCTAGTGTGATTTTGTTGTAATTTGAGGAATAACGCAAATAAATTACCAAAATATTGCAAAGCTCTTGACTCAACAAAATAGATACACACACACACACACACACACATGCACATTTATACGCATGTGTTGTGTGATTGTGTGATTATGCATACATGGAAGTTCTTTCGTCAATGGTAAACAAACTTGTAAGAGCTTGTCTCGGAGGATAACTTTCTAGGTGCAATACCTAGAAAGGAGTCTTTACTCTCACATGACTGAAAGGAGTCTTTACTCTCACATAGTAAATCAAATATATGCCGTCAAAAACGTCCCCTCATTTACTGTCTACAGATCTCTACAACATTTGAAATAAAAATGTCTGCTAGTATATGTGCAGTAAGAGTCAACTTTATGAGTAAGAAACCTCAGAAAAACATTACTAAATTGCACAAAAATATCGTACTATGCCTAATTTGGAGTGAAATTAGAAGACCATGAGAAGAACCGTGCTCCTCATAAGCAGTTTTTTCATATATGTATGTCGTTTCGTTTTGGAGGGAGCCTAAAAATGAGTGACGACTACTACTTTTACTCATGTGATGTACAAATACACAATTCAATATGATGGCCAACTACGACTGGATGTTGCAAGAATGACCATCAAATGCTCGCTAGCAAAATAGTTCCAGACGTAATTTTCAAGTGAAGGGAGATTCGGGTAGCTGAACCTAAAGATGAATAGAACTTTTGTAAAAAATCTATTTTCTCACTTTTCAGTTGCATTTGTGCCATTTTATTTTACTCAATAAAGTAGCACATTTATTTATATTAGTTTCATTTTGTTTCAACACTTGAAATTGCAGAGATTATTTTTATTTTTCGCCTTCATATTAATTTTCCTCACTCTCTCCCAGGGTTTGGCAAATATCTACAAAAGACAAGCGTCCTAATTAGCCGTTTGATAGATCGAATGATTTATTAGTTTCTAATTTTCTTCAGGCCACTGAAATTAAATGTATCAGCGAGGTCAGTGAAAAGACAGAAGATCTAACATCTGCAACAACAACGACAGTAGCAGAAGCTGCAGCAGCAGCAGCAGCAGCAGTAGTAGTAGTAGTAGTAGTAGTAGTAGTAGTAGCACCAGCAGCAGCACACAGGCTTTTTTGACGAAATCAAATATACATCCCTGTAAATATAGTTGTCTTGTGCTCGTAGAAAACCAGAGATTTCCTTCCACCGAGACATATCGACAGCGGCACAT
Organism: Octopus sinensis; assembly: GCF_006345805.1. Classification (NCBI taxonomy): domain Eukaryota; kingdom Metazoa; phylum Mollusca; class Cephalopoda; order Octopoda; family Octopodidae; genus Octopus; species Octopus sinensis. The sequence continues at coordinate 82,626,310 of NC_043003.1, forward strand.
TCTTATACTAAACAAAGAAGATTTGTGCTGAATATGTGCATTCATTTGCTTTGCACCGTTGTTATTTTCCAGTAAACTTAGATATGATTTAATTATTGTCATATCGTTAAAAAGATTAACAGAATTTAGAGCGACGGAATTCAAAAGACAAACGACTGTAAAACTTTGTAATTATACCGAAGTGAACATAATCATGTTACACTGAAAATAGAAATAAATCAAATATTTAAACAAGAAATAAAAAAAAACAAGAAGAGCTTTAGGAAGGTTTGCAATGTAAATGATGAATGAAATATCCAGCTATTATTTCACAATCCATCTTTTATAAGGCTACTGTTAACTGTGAGTTAACGTCTTTTCTTGAGAAATATTTTTTTTCCTTTTTCTCATTTTAAAATCAAATATTGTTTTGGTATAAGCGGGCAGTAATATTGATTGTCAGCAGAGTCAACAAAAACATCAATTTTCGGCTGAAATTGGATAAATCTGTCCGGAATATGTATTAGCAAAATTCATTCTTTCTTCTTTACATAGGCGCAGAGTAATCAAACGACAATAACAAAGCATTAAAAGATCATAAGACTAACTTGTAAAAAAAAAATTCCGACACATGTTTCATCTTACATATTTTCTTTTTTTTTTTTCATATTTCTTCTTCCACTTTATAAATTAATTATTACATAAGAGGATGCGCTGATTCAAGATAAGATAGTCATTATAGTTACTGATGAATGCATCAGTCAATTATAGAAATATATGGCAAGCAAGTGAAAATTAATCATATTTTACTACAAGGTATTGTATACACGAGTAGTTTTAATTAACTCTTTGATTGTAGTTCTTTAAATAACCAAATGTAATCATAGCTTTTTTATAATAATATTGTAAGTCTAGTCTTCTTCAAAGTATTAACACTAATGGATTGATTGCAAGCAAGATGTTTATATATTTAACAATTCAGACACTCATTATTATAGATAATGCTTTTCATAAACATCATATTAAATGTTTGCACCTAATATAAAGCAGGTATTTTATTCAGTTCTATATTTAAGAGACGAGGAATTATGTACACTATTTACATTCGATGGATATTTGTCCTCATCTTGCTTGTTGTTAACAACGTTTCGGCTGATATACCCTCCAGCCTTCTTTAGGTGTCTTGGGGAAATTTCGAACGTGGGTTCTCATTCCTAATGTATTTTTCGATGTTATTATTATTATTTTTTTTATTGTTTTTGTTGTTGCTGTCGTCGTTGTCGTCGTTGTTGTTGTTGTTGTTGTTCAGGACACTGCTTGGAACTCGGAACTCGGAATCTTGGGGTTAGTAGCCCGCGCTCTTAACCACTACTCATATACCCGTGGGAATATCAGCAGAAAAGTTGTGTTAACAACAAGCAAGGTGAGGGCAAATATCCGTCGAATAATGTAAATAAGGTATTGTATTGTATATTTACCATATTGACAATAAGTTCCAGAATCTGTAACTATAGGTACGTTAAATCTAATTATAATTAGCATCTAAGGTTCTATACTTCGCTTAATTATTGTAAGTTTTACATGAGACAAGAATCAGCAAAATGTCTCTGGTTTTCTTATGACGCATTAGGTTGTCACTTAATTTTGGTTATGATGGCAATCATCACGTTACTTATAGTTGCCAATGGTTTTTCGTTTTAATGAGAACGAAATATAGTTCTTATGAACAAGACAAGATTTGTTTGCAAGTTGTGTATTAAGACAAATAACTCAAGAATTTGCTCTTTTGTCTTCTTTTATTCAGAACACTAGGATGGTCTCTAGGCAGAGTCGAAACCCTTCATTGTATACACAAGTAGTTCTCAAACGTTTCACAGTGGTTTCCAACAGGGTTTCCCAAACCTTTTATTTAAACGAATTTTCCTACAGAGTCCTTTAAATATGCTTATCCGTATGTGTATATATGTGTGTGTGAAATTTTGAATTTATTTCACGAATCTTTACTACTACCTTTGCGGAGCACCAGGGATCCGCGGACCCCAGGTTGGGAGCCACTGGTAGAGAGACTAGGGATTTACTATCTCAGCTCGTTTTTCTCTACAATCGCTTGATAAAATTTTAAATTTCATTCTGGTGTCATAGACGCTGCATTGTTATGTAGAATGCAACATCTTATAATAATTCTGTTGTCATTACGTTACTCAGTCCGTCGGTAACGCTTTCACGTGATTAGAGAGAAGAGGGAGAGAGAAGCGTAAAATGACGTGAGGTAGTAATGTTATTTTAACGCTTTCACGTAAGTTCAAGGAGAAAGTAAAATGGGGGAGGAGAAGAGGATAAGGCGAAGAGTGAGGTAGAAAGAGAAAGAGAGAAAAAGTGGGAGAGTGAAGCGTCCATGACGTGAGGTAGGGAGAACGTTATATTTATTACGTGGTTTTAAAAGTTAATTGAATGTTGAGGAGGAGCGTTAAAAATACAATTTTGGCAGAGGGGTGATGTTCTGATGGTGAGGTTAAAGAAAGGCACACAGAGAGAGAGAGAGAGAGAGAGAGGAGGGAGAAAGAGGGGAGAGGAGAGAGAAGGTGGGCATGAGATAGGTGATGATGATGGTAACGGTGGTGGTGATCGTAGATATTTTTTAACTGAAGTTTTTTTTATATCACCTATCATTTAACGCATGTGCATAAATGCAATTCCGTGAGATATTCAATTTACATGGCAGATGCATGCAATTTAAGTTAAGGCTGTATCATAGGTACAGGATATTTTGTTTCTTTATGAGGAAAATGGGAAAATAAGAGTAAATATTTATTTTATGTGTGCTGTGTATGAAGTCTATAAAACTGTACATGTATATATACACTGTATATATATATAAAGTGCACATTCCAATTTCTTTCACTTTTCAATGAGTAACAAATGAGAGACTGCCTTTCCATACTGACCCTACATAGACTTCACAGTCCTGCTAATATATTCCTTATACTTTGAGGAGAATTTGAACATTTGAATTATAAACTCGATTTTCTTAATTTCCATACATTTCAACAAAGAATGTAGTAGATTTAAGGGATCTCACTATTTGACTGATATTTAAATTTTGGACCTCAAGAAAGAAAAAAAGGACGAAGTCGACCCCGAAAGAATTTAAACTGTAACTTCGGGTTTGTAAATGTCTTTAATTACATAACCGCTGGAAGAGCTGTAAGTGCCATCACTCTGCCAGATGTGACAGTGAAGGACCAAATTACTGTCACATGACAGGGCTATCCTTAACTCTTACAATAGGAAAAGGGAGAGAGATGGAGATAGAGAGAGAGTGGAGGATGCTGCTAAAGGCATTCAATGACAAGGCAATGTTATCTAACCGGACAATAGGTGAACTCTACCACAAAAATAAGTACAATCCAAAAAATAGGATACCCCATATTTTCTGTTTGCCATAATTCCTTTACAATATTGTGGTCACATCTAAGCTACAGTAGAAAATATTTTCGACGCATTCATGCCAACGACTTGATTATATATCTCAAAGATGTTTACTGTGATACTCTAAAGATGCTACTAGTCATCAGCAACCGTAGTAATGATATTCGTGTTTTATGTTAGTATTTATTGTAATATCCTCACAAATACTGAGAAACCTTCAAACCCAATGAATATGAGGATAGCGATATAATAAAAAAAAATACTAAAAAAATATAAATTCAGTAAATTTGATTTAAACAAAAATACTATAATGAAACAAATAACACATGATATTCATTAAAATTCTATGCTGAAACTTTGATAAATTTTTTGGAGCAAGTTTGATGGTTTTCATAAAGCATTGACTGATTCTGGATGTTTTTCTCCATTCGAGATTAAACTTCCGATATATCTATACTGCATGGTGTTTTGAAAGCACAATGTTCTTCTAAAACTATCACATCTCTTAATCTAATGCTGCAGATATTTCTCCGGTAGGTAATGATTATATCATATACCTTAGAGCAAATCACGCCAATTGTTATTCATAGCTCTCGTATTAGTATTTGAAGCCATCTATGAACCTAGTTGCTTTCATCATTGTTATACATATTATAATCATAGTCTTTTATAGCTGTGATTATTATATACAAGAAGTCTTTTTTATGTAAAGAATAACCAATACGTTTACTTAATATATTTGCATCTAAATCATCATAACATGCTGAATTCATTACTGTAAATCATTTTATATACATCTTCCCGTTGAATACGTAAGAAAACGCAACATATAATTTTGTCTGCTAAAAAAAAGATAAATGACTCGCTATAGTCGAAATACAAGATCGATTTAGAGTGGAGATAGACCTATTTATTTTTAAACATTTTATCAAAGAAATGTCACTTTTACTTGTTGTCCGTCTATGAAAATATATTATAGTTTTCAGCGTCAATTGGCAAGACAAAGTACTACATTTATATGGAACTTAATCCGTGTTTCCATTTACACAGTTAAGAATGTAAAGTATGCATTACTTCTACTTCTTTATGTAAACTGGGCCTTTGGTATACCTGCGCACATGTAGGGCAATATTGTCAGTTACTTCCCATATAGTCTTCACTTGAATTGTAGACAGTAGTCGGATGATTATAAAAGATAAATATTTATTTTCATCCAGATATATGGGAAAAGTGTTGGAAGAAACCTTTTCTTAATCTATCAGATATATTTTTCATTTCATTATTTTGCTAATAGAAAAAAAAAGCATGAAAAAGGCGTTATAAAAGAATTTTGAAATTTCTGAGAAGTATATATTCATTTTATGGCGGATAGAATAAGTTTGGATTCAATAGTAACCAAAATTGTATAAAGAAAAATAATTATATTTTGTAATTGGACCAAGAGTGCTTCAGTTGGTTGTATTAATCATAATTTTTAGATGAAAGATTTCGTACTTGAAACACTATCAGAAGACATGACCTCATGCGGAAGAAGTTTATGTTACAAAAGTAGCGATAGCTTGGAAGTTAAATGTCTACTGACAGTTATGAAATAGCGTTTGATATTTCTTCCGTATATCATCAATCACATCAATATAAAAGGTAAAAGATGTATGAAATCAGTTCTAATAGGAGAAATAGTGATCGTATAAATCAATTACAAATGATTGTATTTGATCTGATTAATAACCAGTTTACTTTAAAGATTAACGCTAATTGTTTACTGATAAATATATACCTTATTAATAGACCAAATAACCGTCTTTTATATATAAAATATTCAGAAGCTTTGTTGCTTCTTATCATATTATAAGCCATTCTATTGCATTTACTCAAGTAAACTAAGTTTGAGCTTAATTGAAAATGTATAGTGGTAGATTTTTTTAATGTTTCACACCGAAAATCTACACTTTTTAACAATCACTTGTCTTACTATGTGTAGTACTTTTATTATTATTTATCTATTTATAATACCTTCTGATGCCGAATTACAGTATTTCACCACAGAGTATCTAGAGCGAATATAACTGTCATGTTGTGTGGAGAGTTTTTTTACTATTTCTGCGTCTCCAAACGTTTTAAGAAACCCAAATTTCTTTAAGTTGAGTGTAGATTACACACACTTTCTATTTATTTCGTTATATAACTTTGTTGATATATAAACGTAAGTATCTCTAAGTATGTATCTTGCTAAATACCTCATCATGAGAACAGTGTCTTACATATAATATTTTACGTTAGGCTCATTGATAGCGCATTAGCAGCAGCAAATAGATATAACTGAGTTCATATGCTTATACGCTTGCTTGCATGTATGTTTCGTTCCCTAATTATTCGAGTTCTTCTTAGAAACAAATATCCATCACTACAATATAAGTAACAGCAGGAATCTGAATTTTAGACTCGTGTTTGACAAATTATACAGCAACGTTTTGAGAATACATTTATAAAGTGCCTGGCAGCAAGTCAAGTTCTTTACCTTAAAACCCAATCATTTCTAGATTGTCATTAATATTTAATTATACAGCCATAAGCACCAATAAGGTTTTGTATTAATGTAATTTTATTATCAGTACAGAGAAGATTTAAGTTTCTGAACATTTGTCTACAGATATTCTCTTTCTTGTTTTAGAAGA
>NC_043003.1:82637392-82667392 GCF_006345805.1 Octopus sinensis
CATTTTCTTAATGAAATGATATCAACTGGCTCTTGTTTCTACGTTGATTGCAACTTCTTGAGTAATCCCTGGCCTATGTGCGGTATAGCAAACATCGAATTATTATGTAACACCATCCCAGCTTCTGTGGATCAAAGACTAAACAATACGATACAGCATACAACACCATCTTCCTAGCTAATCATGCTTCTGGTTTGCTGATATGTTTACTATACATTCCAACTTAAATTAATAAATTCTTGTACAGTGAGGTAGTTGAGGAATACACTACTCTTTCCACCTTCCACTCACTATCTTGCACCGGTAGATTCTGGTGATAGTCAAAGTAAAATGGCCGAGATGGATGCAGTCAGAAAGCGGCAGTTTGTATTTCTCTGCATTAGTTGTTACTGGTAAGCATCCTGACACATTGGTATTTACGACATGGTTATTATTTCATACATTTTTGCTTTCGTTATTAGAGTAAAGATTGAAACAACGTAACAGTCTTTTTAAATGTTATGTAATATTCAATGATTGTTTAAGGATATAATTTTTGTATTTTTCTTTGTGTATATTTAGTTGTTGCTTGAATCCACCTCGGGTTTATTGACCAGGTCTATGATTAAAGGTTTTTCTGTGGTGACCATCCTTTCGTTTGCCTCCTGGACAACATTGTCCAAAAGTGGCCATTTTCTAGAAGATAGAAGGAAATTTGTGGGAGTCGTTGCTGGTTTTCTAGCAGGTTGTGAAATTGTAGTCCATCCAATAGCTTGTGTTACGTGAAATGTCAATATCTTAATTGAAAGAATTAGTTAGCTACTTAGATTAATGTAATTCCAAATAAGAAAATATTGCCTACCACAAATTAGGTCCACATAAATATCCATTGTTATTGACGCATGGTGTTAATTTAGAAAGGATTTAATCAGATTATGTTGCCTTCATATATTTCGCAACATCATTTGCAACTTAAATTAAACGAACTAATTTCAACTGGGTATCGAAACTGTCAACCGCACATCGTCCATAACAGGACTTATGTTTGACGTTTCATTTCTAATATATGTAAGTAAAATTGTTCATGATATAAAGAATATTCGGTAATTAAGCAACATCGCTATGTTTCTGATACTTATTTTAGCGACACAAGATTCCTGAAAAAAAACAGAATCACTCAGGCCGGGATTTGAACTGAGAGCTAAACAGATTAAACAGAAATACTGAAATAACTTCAACGTAATTCATTTTATTTATCCTACAATGATAGTATTAAATGCTTCTAACAGAAATGTAGTTGTTTAATCGAGTTCCATATATAATATTGTGAAAATGAGCTAGTTAACTGGCCGGGTCTTGAATTTACTGTAAATTCTGCCCAGCAAAATGCAAACGAAATTTCCCGAGGTTTTCTATCAATAATTTATACAATTGAATTCTGTAACGTGGTTTAAATATACAACATGGAAATTACTTTTTCCAACATATCTATTATAAGAGGTCTAGATATCTATGTGTTTTGATGCGTGCGCTAGAAATACGTCAACTTTGTCTTGCGTTTACGCACGAAAAGAATCCAATAAACTGATACGAGACCAAGTTAGAACTAAATGTAATTTACCTGACAGTGTAGTATTTGACTATTTATTTATTTATTTATTTATTCCATTTACGCCGATAGATTTCAGTTGTCAGTTCCCGAGATTATTCTCGCGAGAATCGTGAAATGTTATTATAACAAAACGCTGTCTCCCAGCGGAGATCGTCTCAGAAATTTACATTCATTTCCATCATCTGAGGGGCAATCAGACAATTTAGACATAAATAGATACCAACAAATATGAATACACAAATTAAGATCAACATACGTAGGTTCATGTAATTATATGTCCTTTATTTGAATAAATCTTCAGCGTCGTCCTGTACCGAACGTAATAATATATGCTCAGAGAAATGTTACTGTGTTTGTAAGAATTATAGTTACCTAGAAACTGGAAGACTAATATAGAAATTTGTTCGTTTTAATTACTTGTCACCGTATCATTAAATCAACTCTTATCCTTATGACCTTAAATAATTACATTGAATTACCGAGCAGACTTGTTAAAAATGAATATTCATTTAATTATCATCACCGAAAATCTGAAACACAACTCCACTTGTCATATCGCTTGGCACTCAGGTAAGATAAATTATTTGTAAGGGATGAAATTGGGATATAATTTTATCGCTTTCAGTTTTGTTTTTGTTTTGTTTTTGTTTATAAACAGAAACTAAATTTGCAAAAGTTGTCTGCAAAAAGTCATAATTAGTTGGCCTGATAATAACATATTAGCGTTTAAAACAAGAAATTAATTGAAAAATACAAGTCGTTATTCAATAATGTTTACAGAAACAAATAATAAATCGTTTTCTATTTTCGGAAGGCAATTGTAAGAGTTAGAGTATCGTGAAGAACACAAATATTCGATACTTTAGCTAATTTTGTTTAGAATTAAAAAACAAAGTACTTCATTAGATAGATATAAGTAAACTTTTAAGCCAAATTTAACTTTTTATAACTTTCCAAATACAAATATGTTATATTGTATTTATATATAGGCGCGGGCGTGGTTGTGTGGTAAAAATGTAAGAAGCTTGCTTCCCAATCGCATGGTTCCGAGTTCAATCCAACTGCGGAGCACTTTTGGCGAGTGTCTTCTACTGTAACCTTGGTTCGACCAAAGCCTTGTGAGTGGATTTGGAAGACGGGAAATGAAGGAAGCCCGTCGTATATATATATATATATATATATATATATATATATATATATATATATATATTATATATATATATATATATATATATATGTGTGTGTGTGTGTGGTGTGTGTGTGTGTGTGTGTGTGTTTGTTTGTGTGTGTGTGTGTGTGTCCACACAGATGTTGGGGTATTCACGTCTGCGTACCATAGCGATTCGACAAAAGAAACCGATAGAATAAGGGCTAGTCTCAAAAAGAATAAGACTTGGGACCGATTTCTTCGACTAAAGGTTGTGCTCCAGCATGGCCGCAATCAAATGACTGAAACAAGTAAAAGAATAAAAGAATGCATGTACGTACATGTATATATATATGTATGTATCTATGTTTGTGTGTATATATATATACATATGTATATATATATATATACATAGATATGTATAAATACATATATATGTATATATATGCATATATATATATGTATATATATTGATATATATGTGTGTGTGTATATACACATACACACTCACACACAGGCGCATACATACACAGCCATTATTGGCTGGGTTTTTTTTTAAGCCGAAAATCACATTTGCTCTTAAAGAATAGATGTGTGGTAAAGAAATTTTTTCTGCCATGGGCAGTGATTTTCTGCTAAACTTGGGTTTGTGTTGTGTTATTTATTTCCTTGTAAGCTTCTTTATCTAGCCTATGTGGTATCTTGTATACACCCACAAATCCTTATATATATATCTTATCTTATAACTTGTACAATTGTAATGGTAGGATGACTATCTTTAGATACAATTAGTAAGGTGGAGAAGTATTAGTGTGGGGAAATGAGGTGGCATAGGGAGAGTGCCTGATATCAAGGGAGGGGAGAATAGAGTTGTGTAAGTGACAAATAAGGAGTGGCAGTGGGCTGTCAACGTTAATGTAACCGCCACTCAGAGATACATACGCGCTCGATTTCAGTTTACAAAGCCAAGTCGTAGCAGACATGAATACAGTGTTTGCGTATATATGTATATATATAGCTGTATGTATGTATATATGTCACTAGCTGTCACCTTTAAGAAAAAGGAATGATTTAGATCAGTTTTACTTATTAACATGACACAGACAAATGGAAGTAACTTAATCCTACAACAACTATATTTGCGATCAGACCAAACTCATTCTTTTTTCTCATCCCTTCCACCTCTCTCTCTCTCTCTCTCTCTCTCTCTCTCTACACACACACGTCTTACATATTACGATCTTTTTCGCTCCACCTTCTCTGCCTTTCTCTCCTTCGCTCTCTCTATTCCTTCTCTCTGTTTCTCTCTCCCTCCCTCTCTTTCACTCTCTCTCTCTCTCTCTCTCTCCACACACACACACATATACACACACACAAACGTCTTTCATTTCCTGCTCTTTTTCGTTCCGCTGAGGGTTAGCATTTAACGTTAGGGTTTCGTGTTACCACTTAGTATTACAAGATTGAGTTAGTGTAAAGATGACATTTATGCAGAAACTGAAAAAGGATTCAAAGTATTTGAATTTGTGTACAAATTTTTACAGAAATGAACTTGGAATTTCGATATCAAACAAAAATATTTTCTTAAAAGAAAAAAATAAAGATGTTTATAAAATGTTCTTAATCCGAAATTTGGCTGTTTTTTTTTTGAAAAGATTTACTATAGATATTTTTCGCTGTTTTTTTTTAAAAGATTTACTTAAATAAAGAGGTTTGCGATTTTACTGTTAATTCTCTGAGTCATTAACTCGGGCTAGCGTGTGTGTGTGTGTGTGTGTGTGTGTGTGTGTGTGTGTGTGTATGTGTGTGTGTGCGTGTGTATGTGTGTGTGTGTGTGTGTGTGTGTGTGTGTGTGTGTGTGTGTATGTGTGTGTGTGCGTGTGTATGTGTGTGTGTGTGTGTGTGTGTGAATGTATGGATCTACAAAAGTGAATGTATGAAAGTGTACAAAAGGATATCTGTATATATAATATATGTGTTCTATGGACATTTGAGTATTCCTTCTGTATCATGGTTTATGTATGCGGTTATATAAATATATATTTAATTGATATTAATAAGTACAACTTAAATCAATGTGTAGAATTCATATAAAAGAGCTTTAAGAAGTGTCAACTCAAATATGCTCTCACCTTCTCTCATTATACAGCCATCCAGAAATAAACATTTCACCACTCACTATTTTTAAACATTTATCCTATTCTTCATAAGGTAGGATTTTATATTTGGTACACACAGACAAACACATACACACACAGACATATGAACACTCAAATAAACACATACACATAGGGATGTTGGACAAAATAATGGAAACACATAGCATCATAGCATCATAATCTTGAAATATCTATAAAACCGTCAAAAGCTTATTTATTTTAATGCGTTTTGATTAATTATTAGTGCTGCTTAATATGTTTTGTTAAAATTGCTGTTTCTCTTCAGATATCACCAGAAAAATGTAACTAAAAGTCATTAAAATAACAGATCTATCGAACTTTCAAAGACATCAAATTGTCGGTGCTGGTATGGCAGACATAACAAAAACAACCGAAGTCTTTGGTGCATCAAGAAGTACTGCCTCGAAAGTAATGACAGCCTTTGAGAAAGACGGTAAAACCTCCTCGTCGAAACTTTCAGATAGAGACCGTCGGACACTTACGCGAATTGTTAGAAAGGATCACGAAAGTACAGCTCCCAAAATTACTGCAGAGCTTAATGACCACCTCGAGAACCGAGTTGCCGCAAAAACTGTTCGCCAGGAGCTGCACAAAGCCACATTTCACAGGAGGGCTGCAATCAGAAAACCTCTACCTTCAATAATAAACGTTGTAAAGCTTTTAGAGTGGAATAAAAACCTACAGATTTAGTCCCTAGAGTAGTGGAAGTATAGTTTCTCGAACAAGTTATCCATTACCTTATTTCTGTCCTTCTACCGAGTATACGTGTGGAAGCATTTGACCCAGACTGCCTTCTTCCAACTTTTAAATATGGAGGGGGATCAGTTCACAGATCTCAATATTATTGAACATTTATGGTGCATTTTAGAGAAACAAGTAAGGAGTCGATATCCTCCACCATCATCGCTACAAGAACCGGGGACTGTTTTAGTTGAAGAATGAACAAAAACTCCTTTAGAAACAATTCAAACTTTGTACGAGTCCATACCTCGTAGAATTCAAGCCCTAATTACTGCCAAAGGCGGTCCTACTCCATATTAAAATTAATTTGTTTGAAATTTTAAAGTGTTTCCATTATTTTGTTCATCCCCTGTATACATTGGTGTGTATTTTTGTATGTACGTATCTCTCTGGGAAAAGGAGATAAGAAGATTCCGAAATGAAATCCATTATATTATGAGACTGAAGATCTTGATCTTGATTGGTTCTGGACTACTTGGTTGTGTAAGTTTAATGTATATACATTAAACTTCAGCACGACATTTGTTGACAGACATGTTTAAAATCTATGATATGGTAATTTTCAGTAATTATCATATTCATCTACAATGAGTATGAAAGTGAGTATATACGATGAGTATATACAGCTATCATGTATATATACATAAGTGTGTTCTCGTTTGTTTTTAATTATTTGCAATCGACCCCTACGTAATGAGATGTTTTGTAATAAAAATAAAAAGCTTCATCATTGGAATGTAGCTTACAAAAACAAATTCACGTTTTTAACTTGAGAAAGTTCCACTTAAAAATTGTGTTTGTAATGTGCAGATTTGCTGGTTAATTTCTATTTTTGAAAACTCTGTCATATCCAGATTGTCGCTAAGGCATTTGCTCACGAAACCAAATCTGCTAATTATCATTGGTATAAATGTGAATTTATAATCTGGATACAAAACCTGGATATTTTGAAACTGTGGTCTGTGGTTATTCTTTCTCTCAGTTTCAAAGAGATATTCACATCAACACAGCGGCTGAGCTTAAGATAGTACATACATTTTCTACCCTGTTTCAAACTGACGTGTTTTTGTTTCCATTTATCTGAGGTTTTGGTGGGGATGTGCCACTAATATTCCTTGTGTTGATGTTTCTATATGTAATAAATAACAGGAGTATTCACTATATTTATTCCAGGACAGTATTTTGTTCTGAGAGCATCGTACATTGTTACAACAATGACATCTTGCCGCATTGGTATATAGTACATAAATTAACAGCTGCTAATCATATGTATGATATCTTCCACAGAAATAGGACGTAATCTAGATTTTAGGTTGCATCTCGGGAGTTCAGGGTCTTCAATGTTTCTTTTGCTTACTATGTATTTCGTAGTAGTCGCCTGCTTTGGGATTTCAAATGCATAGCCTTTGAAGTATGATGCGATGTAGAAGACGCGAGTTCAATTTACTGCACTTCGTATCAACAGTAGTCTTCTTCAGATTTTCGGTAAATTTAACCTCTGCCTAGTATATTTTCGTATACTGAGCGTTTCATATCCATGCATTCCTTGACATATGTTAGTCCTGCTGATTGGTGTTGCACGGGAGGTCGTCATGCATGTGTGCTTGCTGAGGAGGTCACTGTTGTCACATAGAATGTCCTATTTGCTTTTCAGCACTATGTTTATGCAATTAGCCTTTTTCCTGTTGTTTAGCAATTGTTGTATCAGAGACTGAAGTCTTTCTAACTGATCTCAAACATATGCCTCCTTCATATCTTCTTTGCTCAATATCACTGTTTCCCTGGAAGTTTTCAATTAATGTCTGGAGTATGCGGGCTTTAATGTTTTTGAAGTGATCTTCCTCAACATACCATTAAAGCATTCCAAATGTTGAAGCAGCCCTGGCAGGTCACATGCATTGTGAAATATTATCTTGTATGAGAAAATTCCCGATTGCAATATTCTTATGAGACTGGTCGCTCTTATTAACAGCACCTTTGGTGTGTCTTCATCAGTGCTTTGTTATTTGTAGCTTCCTAGGAGTGGAACAAAAGAAAGAGAGGGAGGGTGGAAGAAAGACAAAGGGAGACCGTTGAGGAACAGATTTGGGATTTTAGTTTTAGGTTTTCTACGTTCAATTCCAATCCAACGGCAACTAAAAGAATGTTATCAATTCCAGTTGGTTTTCTTTCTTTTTTGTGAGGTGTGCATTATTAACAATTTTAGCATAAATCTTCTGGTTATCCTAAAAGAAATCTGCGATACACTGATAGCTCAACATTTCCAGACCCTAGCATGTAGATATTTTATTTTGTAGCAAGAACGTTAATAGATTAAATGCCAAAATGCACTGAATTACAGAAATACTATTTCTTTGATATATTCTCTTTGAAATATTTATAGCACTGAAACTGTTGTTCCACTGTCAGTTGTAAATGTGAGAACCTTTGCCCTGATCTTCAAGAGCATCTGAATTAGAGCAACTAAGATAACAACTAATTTACCAAATGTAAATACTTTAGCAGCCATAAGTAGGAAATAGATTCGAATGTTTTCTTAATCATGCGGTAAAATTTCGTTTATTAAAAGTTGTTTGACACATAACATTCTTTTCTTTCCACCTATCTGCTCATCAGTCACTATTTTGTTGGACTCACAATGATCCTCAAGTTACTGTTTGAGGCAACCTGTGTACCTTTTGCATATAATGTCCAATTAATATTCCGTTAATTTGTTGGTTTCCTCCTCAAACACAAAATTCGCCAGCACTATAGCAAACCAATTTGGTATGTCAATCTGATCTTCTGTGTCCTTTTGAGTATATATATTAAAGGTTTTCTGTGAAGTTACAATTACTTGTACAAATATGCCATTATTGCATCTCTTCCATGTGCCTTCCCATTATGCAGTTTGCCTACAGCTATAGTGGAAGCTTTTGGATTAATTGTGAATAGTATCTTCTGTTAACTGTATTCAACCATGATGCATTAAGTTTGAAATATCACTTTTCATTCCAGATTTTAGACCAACATTATTGGCGATTTTATTGAGAGGGGGTCTTTCCGAATAGTATTGTTTTCCTTTCTCATCTTTCAGTATAATGCATTTGAGTTAAACATTTCTCCAGCGGTAACGGGATTTCTCTCTCAGCATCTCAGTTAGCGCTTCAGATTAATAAACTTTTCCTGAAGAGCTTGGTGTAAGAAGTGTACCGTTGCTACAGACCGTAAAAGAAGTTCTCATTTGTAGTATATGGTAGAAATCCCAGCGTGCCTTATACGCCCTTGAATTACTGCAAAATCCGTTTCCATCATGTCTGTAAAATATAACGCGAGATTCAATATAAATTTTGCCTAATCGTTGAAGTTCCAATTCAGTTTCCATTTAAATGTAGAAAATGCGACGGAATAAGAGGAATATGAGTAAATCGAATACAACTAGAATATGAGTATGTCTAATATAAGTAAGTCGTATACAAAAAGAAAAATCTGCTAGAGGATGGGAGGCTTTTTCATGATATAAATTTCCAGTCTTTTTCATAATACATTATATACCAATCGCTTCATAACCTCAGAATTCGCAATATTATCAGGAGAAACAATTTTTCGATGAACAATGGTCTTAATACAACAAGAAATAACATGACCATCTTTTCCATTCTACTACCGACCTGTTTTACTGGAGAGTACGGATTCGTTCTGTGAAATTGTTGTTATTTCGTCTTCGCATTGGAGCTAGAACTCAAAACCAGTATTTACCAACCGTCATTATTCTACCGTTTTTATTTGTAGTCGTCGTTAAACGTCATATGATATTCAAGGCACACAAGACGCCTCAGCCTTTTATCTAATGCGATGACCCTGAGGTCACGCTTCAAAGCATCAAGAATCTTCTTGAAGACTCTACATCTAATTCCAATCATGTGATTGACTGTTGGACGCCAGATTTTATGGATGTTTTTGATAAGAGTTCTGTTCACCTTGGCCTCATCAACTTAAACTAATATTCATCCGCTTGACTACTAATGAGTTTACGAAATTTTCACCATTGTCAATTTCACAAACCAGTTATTAACTAGTTGGAAGCCTGTAAACAAGAACACTATTGCTCTCCACATTTGATACAGCATTAAAAACTGTTCATCTATCGAGTAACTTTGCGCTTACTCTGGCATATTCATTTGTACCCTCATTGATTTGGATACATACAGGAGCAAATACACCTGACAATGCAAATTCGACAAATTGCATACACTGGGAAGTAGATTGGTAAGTGTGCCTATATTCCTTTAAACCTTTAGCATCGCAGTTATGAGGTTCTTATGTGCCACTATATGAATCACAATGGAATAGAATCACATGGGGTGTATATTATAGTATGTTGTCCCTATTAGTGTGAGTGCTGAATGAAAGAAAACTAATCTTGATTACATTGTTGTAGCTAGATCTTGAGCTTATTGGTGAACATCTCATTTGACAACCAATCCCCGGCAATTAAAGGAAAGAATGATCATATGCTGACTTCAGTTCATCTTAATGTATATAATGCATCAGCCAAGAGACCATCTGGTAACTGACTTGTAGCAGGATAACAAGGCAGATTCTTTTGAAATTCATGATTGTCGCCTTGATGGACGGCATTTGTTTCTATCTTCTGTGACTAGTTGAGGAATGGAATATGCGCAATAGCCGCCATTGTGTTAGATGAAAGGGAAAGTTGTAGAGTATAGACGTCAAACATGATGACGGTGACGATGATGACTATCATGATGATGAAGAGGAGAAAGAGGTGGAGGATGAAGAAGAAAATGCAAAACAGGCTACTGCAGAGAAAAGAAATGTTTGACTGACTACTACTACTACTACTATTATTATTAAGAATGCGAGATGACAGAATACGTCCTTAGGTTTTGATTTCAAATTCCACCGTGGTCGTCTTCGTCTTTCATTCTTCGGAGACGATAAAATAAGTACCAGCTGAGTACTGTGGTCGATGTCATCGACTTACTCTGTCCCCCAAACTTCCTGGTCTTGTACCAAAATTTGAAACCATTATCATTAGTAGTAGTAGAATTAGTAGTAGTAGTAGTAGTAGTAGTAGTAGTAGTAGTAGTAGTAGTAGTAGTAGTAGTAGTAGTCATTTGTGAAGATTGTCGAAAATAATCACGAAGATGTATACACTATTGGAAGAGCGAGATATGTAATGGACACATATCGACCTTTGTGCATTGAACTGATTAATATTTGAAAAGTGCCTGTTTTCAGGTTCACGAGAATATGAGAATAATGAAAGATGAAATATAAAAAGAAGTGCATAAATTTTAAAAATTAATGCGGTCTTTTCTGAAACTTATCTATGTCAGGAAGACGAAACCCAGTATCGCTTGTTCGTAAGTGGTAAAAACCAGAAATGCTATCATAATTAAGGCATCAAGCTGGCAGAAATGTTAGCACACCGGACGAAATGCGTAGCCGTATTTCGTCTGCCGTTATGTTCTGAGTTCAAATTCCGCCGAGGTCGACTTTGCCTTTCATAATTTGGGGGTCGATAAATTAAGTACCAGTTACGCACTGGGGTCGATATAATCGACTTATATTTTGGGTTTAAATTCCACTGAAGTCGATCTTGCCTTTCATCCTTTTAATGTTGATAAAATAAGTACCAGTTGAACACTGGAGTCGATGTAGTCGACACATTCTCTCCCCCAAAATTGATGCCCTCGCGGCAAAATTTGAAACCATTATTATTGAGTGAGAGAGCAGTGCATGCCGTCAAAGTGACCTGGGGTAAAATATACGAAACCCAGTATACCCATCATGACTACCCGCCTGATGAGCGTACTGCAGGCACATGCATCACAAACATGTATGCGCGACATGGTGATCTCATAACATTATTTTCACTTGGCTTTTTTGAGAAATTTGTAATTTGTAAGTTTAACGTAGTTTAATTCTTCGAATTTTAACCAATGAATCGCCAGTATTTCAGCTCAAATCATTTGCTGCGTTTAAAAACTCAGACAACATCCTGTTAACGTAAACAGCGCGCGCGCACACACGCACACACACACACACACACACACACACACACACACACACGTGTTATTCATTCTTCTCTCTTCTGTCTGTCTCGCTATTTAAGTCATCCGCACGCATAAATGTTATACATACGTGTGTGCGTGCGCACATGTTTATATATTTATACACGTACACACACATTTCATTCCTGATGTTTGTTTACTTTCTCGCTCTTTCTCTCTCTCTTTATCACTTTGCTTAATGCTTGTATATCTATTTCTCTGCAACTCTGAGTCTCAGTTATCTATCTATCTATCTGTCTGTCTGTCTGTCTGTCTCTCTATCTATCTGTCTCTCTATCGATCTGTCTGTCTCTCTATCCATCCATCCTCTTCAGAGTGCTTTACCATGCACACACGCATCGCGTATATATAATGCGCACGCATACATGTATGTATAACATTTATGTGTGCGGATGACTTAAAGAGCGAGACAGACAGAAGAGAGAAAGATGAATAACACGTGTGTGTGTGTGCGCGCTGTTTACGTTGTAACAGGATCTTGTCTGAGTTTTTAGACGCAGCAAATGATTTGAGCTCAAATACTGGCGATTCATTGGTTAAAATTCGAAGAATTAAACTACGTTAAACTTACAAATTACAAATTTCTCAAAAAAAAAAAAAAGGGGAAATAATGTTATCTTTTGACACATTCTACCAGTATACGAAGTTTCAAATTGTTTAGTTAACTAGAAATTGGGTTGAATTCTGTCTATCTAAAGGAAAAGATCCGAACTCAGAACACCAAGACTGAAGAAATGCATAAATAAAAATTAAAATAATAAAAAAAAGTCAAAGCGATCCTAGCGGAATTTGAACTCAGAAAGTAGTGAAGGCTTTGACTTTCATCCTTTCGAGGTCAATAAAATAAGTGCTAAATTTCATGCCTTGTTCCTATAGGATTATTATCATTATTTTAATTTTTATTTTTGCATTTCTTCAGTCTTGGTGTTCTGATATCAAATTCCACCGATGGTGACTTTGCCTTTCATCTTCTCGATAAGGTCAGTACTAGGTGAGTACTGGGGTTCAGGGAATCGACTTTTCCCACTGTCCCGAAATTAGTGGCAAAATAAATCATTGTTATTATTTTTTTATTGTTACTACTAATACTACTACTACTACTACTACTACTACTACTACTACCACAACTACAACTACTACCACTGTTATTAATACTGAAGTAAAGATAGCCGGATTTGAGACTTTTTTGGAATATGTGATAAATATGATAAGGCATAGGCCATATAATTTCAAATTAAATAATAGAAAGCACACCGTTAAAGAAAATATGATGATGGAAGTAGTTCAGTACAATGAAAGCACAAGTTTATTTTCTTCTGTATGAACGACATTCAATTCAAAATCCATGTTTTAAAGTACCTTTTTGTTTTGAAAAGTTGTATCTTGTAGAAAAAAATATTTCTCGCGTCTCGCGTACACTAGAAATAATATGACGTAGAACAACACATATCAATAGGAGTAAATCTTATATCAACTAACATTCAGCAGGGAATTAAGAGCGATGCATACAGAATTAAATGCAACATACTGATTAATAAACCATTCCAAGGAAGCCTTTTATTGTTAGCAAGGCTACTGTAAAGAATCGAAAATGTTAATAAATAAGGAAAATCCGCCGAGATAAAAATGGCTGAAAAAAGACCTTCGTATTGATCTGCAAACTTTTCATAAAACATATTTAAGGTACAACGTACGAGTTAAGAAATGTCATGAGAATAGTATAAATAATATATCACATTTTACTATGAACGAAACGTACGGTTTTGGGTAATCTAGAATATCTGTTCATGTTATACAACAGATAATTGCAGTTTAGTTTATTAGATAATAATATTACTTTCCAGCTAGAGTTTATTGCTAGAATAAGTCTGTGAGTATTCCCATAACAATATTTTTTACCTCCTATTAACATTTTTTTAATGTAAATTTGCGCTAAATCTGACTCTAAATACATAGAATATATAAATAAAATACAATAGTGAGCACAGTGTAGAGGTTCATTTTTTAGGGGAACATAGAAGGAAGAGAATGAGAGAAAAGGAAGAGTGCTGTAGTAAATGCTCAGCGTATTATTATCTCCTCTTAGGTTCTGCATTCAAATCCTGTACGCTTTGCCTCTATGTTACTCCCTGAACGACACACGTATGTATATATATATAAATAAACTAATACATATGTTCGTTGTCTACCATCTGTCTTCGTCTTTTTTTGTGTGTGAATTCGCCCTACATATATATATATATATATATATATATATATATAAAATATTATTCGAGACAAAACCACTATTTTGCAAAACAAACAAGGAAAGACTTAATCAATACATAAATTTTAATAAATAGTCAAAAAAACCGCCACTACAATCGTTTCTTGTCTTGATCGACAATCTTCAGGTGGACTTCCAATAATTCAGTGTCAAATTATGACTTCATAATTTGACACTGAATTATTGGAAGTCCACCTGAAGATTGTCGATCAAGACAAGAAACGATTGTAGTGGCGGTTTTTTTGACTATTTATTAAAATTTATGTATTGATTAAGTCTTTCCTTGTTTGTTTTGCAAAATAGTGGTTTTGTCTCGAATAATATTTTATAATATTTTACTATAAAATCGATTTAATCCTAAATCTGATTTTTTCCCTGTAAATTTGGATTTATTCCCTAATATTTATTATTATTATATATATATATATATATATATATATATATCATCTCATTTTTGGCACGATAATTTTTATATTATCGGTGAATAAGGCGACAAGCTGAAAGAATCTTTATCACAGTAGGTGAAATGCTTAGCGACATTTCCCCAGTCCTTTCCTTCAGAGTTCCAATTCTGCTGAGGGTAACTGCCTTCTATCCTTTTTGGGGTCGATAAAATAAGTACCAGTTGAGCGCTAGGTCTGATATAATCGGCTTAACGCCTCCCCCGAAATTGCTGACATTGTTCCAAAATTTGAAAGCAATATGTGACGTGATATTTTTTTTTATGGGCAGCACTATAGAATTTAATAACTTTCTATTGTATTAGCTAATTGTGTATTTTTGGTTAAAATTGAATTACCCACTTAATTTGCTCTGGTACGGACACAAGTACAAAAATTAAAAAGTTTCCTTGATACATAAAATCAAGTACTCAACAAAAAGAAATTATATCTATACAGAAGACCAAATAGATAATGTGCAGTTCACATAAAATGCCATACTCTTCGTGATGTTAGGAAGAACAAATAAACAAAACGGAAGCGTTATAATTATTCATGAAATAGATGAGACATGTAACATTTCTACGAAAGTCAAAGCTCCTTACATATAACCAGTGCAGCATAAGATACAACGGAAGTACTATTCTAGTAAAGAAGTATCGGAAAATGACCATGATATGTCTAGAAACAAAGCCACACCACTCACACAGGCACTTCAGTGCAAAATCATGTCAGAGGCAGTTGGAGGGGAATATTAAAGCTTGGAATACAAACATATACGCACATACTGCTATTTTACTAATATAGATGTATCAATATGTCATAATCCATTTATTACACTAAAAACTCAAAAACAATGCGTACAGCAAGAAATTCTAATCTATTTCGACACTCAGGTATTCTAAGTCTATTAGAATTTTCCGATTTGCTTAAAACATCGCGGTACATCAGTGCGCTGCACGCACGGAAATTGCGGCACGATGGTTGAAAATGTCTAGTCATATATCCTATTCACTAAATTTATAGCCTTGTGCTAAGACAACAATTTATTATTAAGAAGGAATACATTAATAGAGAAGAAAGATGTCTATAATGATAATCGATAAAAATGTAATACATATATATATATATACGTTTTTATTTTAAAAAATAAAGCAAAGAGGGGATAGAAATTGGAAAGATATACTGTCAGACAGAAAACTGATGTATAATATTCCTCCTTGGCCGAAGAGAAAAGAACATTTTCTACAAGTGTCGGTTGAAAGTAATATTATATATAAGGAAATAAATAAAGGTGGTTGTGTTAGAGGTGTAAGGGTCGCGTGTTTCGCGTATTGCAGATTCTTAATGAAGAGTAAAGCAATAAATTCTGATGTTGAAATTTCTTAACATGTACAACGAACAAAATAAATTTACTAACAGCAGTGATGCAGAAAGGTACATTCACATATGCATATAATATAAACACACAAACACATACATGCACGCATGCACACACAGAAAGGTAGATAAATAGATAAATTATATAAACACAGACATATGTGTGTGTATAAATAGAAGACGTGTGTGTGCGTGAGTGAGTGTGTGTTTGTACGCATGCGTACTACTACACTGCTGTTGACGAAACACGTTCAAAATAAATGATAGCAATACGATTCTGAATCAAACAAGGAAACATACATGAAGTGTTCTATGGTAATAAGAAATGGGCAAAAGTAAAGAACAATATTGAAGAGAGCAGAAGTAAAGTGAACATTGTAAGTGGAAATACAATTATTCCGTTGTGGATGAAATATACACATTTTATGAAAGAGGATGCACATAAACTTTCTATAAAAGAAGATAGGAAAAAAATTGAAGCAATAAAGTTTAATATACTAAAATCAGTACAACGAAACAATGGCTCTGCTAGTAATAGAGTTCATTATACGCTTGTATTCAGGAAAGAAAATACGGAAACCATGAAGGTGATATTAATGTTCTAGTGTGTAGACAATCAGAATGATAGTGCTTAACTTAGAATAATATAATCGTAAGAGAGGGACTTGGCATCTGATATAAATACAAAAACCAATACCCAATGATATAGAAGCTAATTCATTCACATAGATTTATTTTTCTGCTAATATACTCTAGACAACAACAACTACTACGACGACGACGACCACCACTACTATTGCTGCTACAGGCAGTGGTTCCTGATCTTAACTGATAGGAAGTGTTATCATATACGTTCTTTTGACTTGGTATAAAAGATGGGCTACAGCAAATATTCCGCTCAATATCACTCATCTGCAAGGTCATGCGCTGTTTATCTTGATATGAGATCACTATGTCGCACACATATGGTTGTGATGGATGTGCCAGGTGTACTCTTCTCAGACGAGTAGTCTTGGTGGGTATACTGGGCTTCGTATATATTACTCCAGTGTCACATTGATGGCATGCCCTGCTCTCTCACTCAACAATATGTTCAACCCTATCAAAGGTTTTTGACCGATCTAAATTGATCAGAGCCCCACCCATGCCAGGTTTCTTAACTACCCTATCCACGACGTTGCCTCAGTCATTTACCACCACCTCATCCTCGTGCCTTGCCCTAGTTGTGCCTGGTCACGCTGTAGTGTTTGCTTTTTCGCCTTTTAGGGAAGGAACGGACTCCGCAGGTCAGGCGCTCCATTTACACTCAACACCCTATGAAATGTGGGCTGGGTTTTCCGTGGCTATTAATGCACAGACATGCGCTGAGGTTGCGGCACACCCAGTGTTTCATCGACGATGGTGAGCAGGTGTGGCTTTGCTTGTTCGAGATAAACTCTGCTGGCACGGAAGTGCCGTCAGTCAGACCTGCCCGAGATGTGCGCAGAGCGACGAGACCATTCTGCACGCTCTCGTATATATAGTGCCCAAGCACATCTGTTATATGAATTTATGTCGACCACCTACAGTCACGTGTAGGACGTGTCTACTTGTCGGATGATTCCATCATGAAGATTGCCCCGCTACCTTCTTTTGGACGTAAAGGGAAGGCAATTTTCATCTATCTCGTGGCTGTAGCGAAAGAGGTTATATGGTGGTCTAGACTGAAAGAACTAAAGAAAAATACTTTTCTCTTTGACCTACTCCTCATCTACTTTTTCAGGTACCATCTGAAAAGGAAAGTAAGGGTGGGAGAGAAGTGCTGACTTCCAGTAATTTTGTTAAAAGGCGGGTGAATGTGGCGAAAATGATCCGTGTCAACATATTTGAGCGTATGTATTTCAGTTTCCAAGGCTGGGAGACTGAGAAAGATGGGGAGTGGGATGTTGCCCAAGTAGTTGTAATGCTTGTAGATTTCTCGTTTGGATTCCATGAATAGCCCAGAGTTGCGTGCCTCGGTTAGGTATTTTCTTTATATCTTTCATTGTTATTGACTTTTTACTTAACACTGTATGTAACCCCATTTTGTCCTTCTTACTTTGTAATGGCCAATCTTATTTTTGTCGGCCTTTGTAGCTAATGAAGATAGGATTATTATTATTATTATTATTATTATTATTATTATTATTATTATTATTATTATTATTATTATTATTGTTGTTGTTGTTGTTGTTGTTGTTATTATTATCATTTTATATGCACGTTTAAACGTATATATGTATATATAAAAAATGTATGATTGATTGATTGATTGATTCCAGTTTCAGCTCATGAGCTGTGGCCATGCTGGGGCACCGCATGTACATATATTAACACATATATGTATAGACATATATACACATACGTATATACATATATACACATACACGATCGTACTGCATGACCTCTGGATATTCGTGTTGCTTATTTTGATTAAAATCACCTTATTTTAATTTGTATGGATAATACCATACTAAATTCTGGTGCCTCAACTTAAGTACCATATTCATCTGAATCTAAATTATCTACCATACATACATATATATGTATATATATGTATATATATGTATATATATGTATATATATATATATGTGTGTGTGTGTGTGTGTGTGTTTCTGTGTGTATGCATATGTATATAATAGACACATACATACAAATATATATATACACACACACGCACACACACATATATATATACATGCATACATACATACATACACACACACACACATTCAAGTCCTTGCGTTATGTCTCTATTTTGATATAATTAAAGCAAATATGCGAAAATTAACGCGTAGAAAGTGCAAGGCTTTTCCATAAGTTGTAGTCAGTTTATACAATCGACACTAGAAAATCGCGTGATAGTAATGGGATTAAGACAGACTTTCTTTAATTTTCTTTCAACCCACGTAAATTTCTTGAGGCTGATTGGCACCTATTTCTGCCGTGCTACTAAATGTGTTATTTACTGTTTCCTCTATATCGAGGTTGGAATTTCGTTCAAGCCAGTAATAATCACATGCACAGCGTTGACAAGCCTCAACAAATGTGACTGTGGCAACGATATTCTGTTCTGTACAATCTTCATTATGTTTTATACACAAGTTCTAGAAGACATTCCCTCTCAGGCAATTTAACAGTTTCATGATTCCTATCGGTGTATACACGCAGAGTAAGATACATCAATGGCGATTCTAACTTAATGTTGTTTGAACTGCGATATATATATGTGTGTGTGTGTGTGTAGTCTGGAGGACTGCTATCCCCAATGAGCCAACTCCATCGAGTAGTAAAGATAGCAGAATGAGGAGGTAAATCGCAGGAGGAAAATGAAGCGTCTTCAACATCCTCGCTCGGCACCGACAATCCTGTGCTAATTCTGCCCACAACTCTTTCGCCACTGATGTTTCGGTACAAACATCAGCTGAGAGGATTGGATAGAGACTGACGAACCCAATGCACGGATACGAGCTGGAGCCGACGATATATATGCATATATTTTATATGGTATGCTATTTTAAATAAAGTCGAATAAGTCTAAACTTTGTTATTTTATATTTTGGTCATTTTAGAACTTCAAATCATGTCTCTATAATCCTGTTTACATAAAATACTTGTTTTATAGTGGTTGTCTTCGTAGTTTACAGTAATGCAGTTTACAGTAATAAAATGGTTTAAGTAATTTTTCTTAGAAAAAATGTCTGTAAATTACGTTAGAAACTGGAAGTGATGATAACAACATCCCAAAATTCCATAAAACACCTTGTGTATCCGATGGGTGGGCTTCGTGTGTGGGTCAACGTAACTTCTTTACTCATAAAGTTGTCAACCAACCATGCACTCAAATTTGTTGATCCTAACGACGACAACATCCATACACAGACTTTAGAAGGACGATGAATGCTTACTAAGAATGACCTTAGGCGACTATGTGGGGCTAATGACGATTTATTTAAGCATATTTTCATGAACACTCGTGGCTAATGAGGATATAGACTGTTGTTTCCAGTAAATACATATATAGTATATCGCTTTTACTCATTAACTGGTTTCAGTCATTTGTCTGCGGTCATGCTAGATCACCGCCTTCAGTCGAAAACATTGACCTCAGGACTTATTCTTTGTAAGCCTGGTACCTATTCTATTAGTGTCTTTTCCTGAACCGCTAACTTACGAGGACGAAAACACATCAACATCGGTTGTCAAGTGATGGTGTGGGGACAGACACACACACATATATATATTTTCCATCTACCAAATCCACAAACATTTTGTCGGCCTGAGGCTAAGACATTTGCCTAAAGTGCCACGCAGTGGGACTGAACCCGGAACCATGCGTTTGGTAAGCAAGCTACTTAACACACACCCATTCATGCGCCTATATATATATAAATTTATTTTTTTCATATTATATATTTCAAGGGGCTAAACTCAGAGGGGACAAACAAACGAATTAAGTCGATTATATCGACCCCAGTGCGTAACTGGTACTGAAAGGCAAAGTGGACCTCGGCGGAATTTGAACTCAGAACGTAGCGACAGACGAAATACGGCTATGCATTTCGCCGACGTGCTAACGTTTCTGTCAGCTCGCCGCCTTTATTTGTTCATGCTATATTAAATATATATTTCTTTATTGCCCACAAGGGGCTAAACATAGAAGGGACAAACAAGGACAGACAAACAGATTAAGTCGATTACATCGACCCCAGTATAAAACTGGTACTTTATTTATCGACCCTGAAAGGACAAAAAGCAAAGTGGACCTCGTCGGAATTTGAACTCAGAACGTAACGACAGACGAAATACCGCTAAGCATTTCACTCGGCATGCTAACGTGTCTGCCAGCTCGCCGCCTTTATTTTTTTCATATCATATTAAATATATTTACCTTCTATACCAGTCCTGCAACCCCCAGAACTTCCTCAACGTCACGCCAAACGAAAAAATTTAGTAGTAAATTCTTTTTGTTGTGCATCTCGCCTGTCATGTCTCTTGCACCAGTTGCTTACATGAAATCATAGGATGTTACTATAGTCACTTATAGTCACAATTTACTTTCATTTTATAAGGACAACGTATTTTCTTTTTTGCGGCGGTAAACTACATGTTAACTCCTCATTTTGCCAACCTCATATGTAGCATTATTTCTTATCTTGCTATTTTCAATGATAGTAAGATTCCTTGTGAATATTTCGCAAGTATTTTGAAAGCTATATGATTTAGCGAATTCTAGATTCACTTTTGTCAATCATAATGGCATCTCCCGGGATGCTAGTCAGAGTCAATTTTGGGGGAAAGAGTCGTTTTGTTAATAACACAGGTCTTTTGCAACGCAGATGTGATATTGTGACGAGTTTATTTTGATTTAAGGTCATGTGAGTGAAACAGTGATGTTGGTAAAAGCAACAATAACGGTGAATGCACCAAAAGATAATTTGGTTATCTTCATTTATAATAAATGTCTCAGGTTCTCCCTATGCTACGTTAATAATTAAGCGATGCTGTTGAAAAATGAAAATATAAAGATATCTACAATGATAACCTACTCTTATGCACTAACTTATTTGTTGTGGTCATTCAAGGTAGCTAAGTTATTTTAGTTTCATTTTCATTTCTATTTCTCTTAATATGTCTCTAAAAACAAAAGGTCGCCTAAATTTTCGAAAATTTTTTAATGATTTTGCTTTCCGTTAATATTTTTCGATTCTTTTTCAAATGTTTAAAAATGTATCTGTCTTAATTTTTTTTTTTTGATGTATTATCGTTTTGTTGTTACTGTTATTTTGTGTTATTTTCTTAAAAGGAAATATAAATTTGTCATTCGCAAAAAAATTTTGTAATGACAGTGATTTAGTACCTGCCACTGTTGCTGGTGCAATTCTGCAATTTTTTCTTCCAGTTATGCTAATCTCTATCTTTCAAATTGTCTATACCCGCTATCACTGTCAAATACTAGTTATTTCAGCTGCGGTCTACTAACATAAGTACCTATCTGACTATACATAGGCAGATGTATTTTAATAAAATAGAAAGAGTCAAAAGAAGAAATAAATCCAAGGATCATAACTAATAGTAATACATCTTAATTGCTATCCAAAATGCCCTCTTCCTTCGCAAAATGATTAGCGCCAGTGCATCTACAAATATATAAAACTGGCTTAAGGTTACCTGCTCTACGCGCGGGTAACAGTGTGGTTGTTACTTTCTGTTGCTTCCTTTCTGTTTTTTATAACCACAGTTTCCCTCTTTGTTTCTCTATCCTTTCTCTCTCACTTTCCAACTCTCTTACTCTTCCTTTCTGTCGGACTCTCCCTCGCTGTCTCTTACTCTCTATCTTTATCTATCTCTCTCCCATTTATAAACAACAGAAGATCTTGAGTAAGTTGAGAAAGAAAATATTTTCAAAAAATCAATCATAAATATCAGCCAGTCACAACGGAAAGGTCTGTTCCAAGGCAGACAGCAAAACACTAACATTTAAAAGGGACAAAGTTTGAAAGGATAGAATCTGGGGATAGTACAGTCACCATGGCTGGCATTTCTTAACGACGGACAGTGTCAGTTTAACGCCTGGCGTAAAATTTTGAACTTGAGGTAAAAGAAAATTCCTAAACACCAAGTTTTGAATTGATTCTTTCTCACGACATGGCAAGCATTAAAAACTTCTTCATCGTGGACGGCAACACATTGAAGATTTAAAGGCTGGCGCAAATCTTTTAGCTTGATGTAACAGAGAATTCCTAAACACCCGCTCCAGTAAATTTTAATCTCCTTCCATCCCTATCAAGACTACTTTTCACATTTTGATTAATATAACCCGATTTCATTCGGGTCTACTCTAAGATGAGGAATTTCGTCCTAGAGGTCACGCCTTTCATTTGAGGAAAAAAATAGTTGGCTTGCAAACTCGCCAGCACTTTTAACATAGGTGCGCATATTTTCAGCTCCACTGACCACATAATGCACACACACACACACTCACACACACACACACACACACACATACATATATATATATATATATATATATATATATATATGTGTGTGTGTGTGTGTGTACATATATACGCATTATATATACAAATGTGTACTAATTATATATATATATATGTATATATATATATATATATAAATACAGATATATACACCTTGTATATATACATTATATATACATATTTATATATAGAACACACACACACTTATATATAAATTAACCCAATAAATATCTGATTCATAAAATTTGTTCTCATGATTGTGTGGTGGTCGTGGCGACAATAATTCTCTCTATGAATGCAAACAGACGTAGAAAGAGAGGGGGGGATGTGGAAGAAAGCGTCAAAGCGGCGGGGGAAAGATAGTAGACACTGTCAAACGACGTTATAGAGAGAAATTGAAAGGAAGGGAGGAAAGAGAGAGAAAAGAAGGAAGACGGGCAGATAAGAGAATGAGAGAAGACTTGTCAAAGTGTGCGTTTTTTGCCCTACTAACCACACCTTTTAAGATAGGGATTTCTAACCTAGCCCACCCACATCCTCACCGCATTTTACATGTCCCTGTAAATTGTGGAGTCAATCCGACGGGATCTAGTTGCCTTTAACCCGTTCCAATGCCAAAACCAGACAAACAAACTTTTCGCATTCCAGATTTATAGATATTGATTAAAAGTATTGTATGCTCCAATATTGTCATTGCTTGAATTTTAGAAAGATCTAAAATATAACATTTCTTCTCAAATTATATTTTCTGAAACGTCTCTTACAACTTTTCGTTTCCATGAAAGTGAAATATAATTTTTAGGAAAAGTAACTTCATAGAAACGAAATCCTTAATTTGTAATCGTTGATTCGCTGTTAATCACTTGAATTCTTCTCTATTAATTTCTGATTAACCTTAACAACAGATATGCTTATCTGGCAAATATATAGGTTTAACAGAAGTATTCATAAATTACCTGACTTTGTATACCAGTAGCAGGATTAAGTGAAGTGATTCTGCTTCTGTTATTAGTTCCAGCTCTCTTTCGTTTTGAAATTATTATTTTTTTTGCTTCTATTCACATTATATCGCAAGGATATCTAAGAATCAACTGTTTGGAGCTCAGAAAAGAAAACTTTCTATAGAAAAAAAGGGTAAAATACTGCTGTATTAGCAAAGACACAACTTCTTATTTGTCTTTGCATCGAATTTGTCTTTGCATCGAAAGAGGAAACCCTGAAGCCAGTGATGAATCAGTACCATTTGTCCCTTTTGAGGAAAATAGTCGCACACCAAAGCATATCTACAGAAAAAGGGAAGAATGTATCAACTCAAATAATTGAAGATGAAGAATCATTGTATCCGACTGTCATAGATACTTAACTGACATCATAAGATGTATCCTCAGTCATGTCGTTTTTAGCCAGAGAGAAGGAAAGGTATGTGTCCATGTTCTTTCAGGCAAAAATCAACTAACATAAAATCAACCTGATTTCTACCCATTATCTCGACGTAATTATGATTTAGGCGAAGGGAGTTGGAAAAACAATTCCAGGAAACAAGAAACACTTGACTGAAGTATTGTGTAGTGTTCAATCTGTAACAATATTTCAAGCCGCAAGATGTCTGGCATTGAGAGGTAGTGAATAGGAAAGAATCTCTAAGCACAATGAAACATTTCTGGCAAATATGGAAGAATTTGGTCCATTACTAATGGGCTATTGAAAACATTTGGCAATCACGGAAGTGGCAAGCGGTCATTATCACATACCATCAACAAACAGAGCTTTCTGTTGATGGCAAAATATGTTAAGGATCATATTCTAGCAGAACTTAAAACTACCAAATATTTCTCAGTTTCTATATATTCAACAACTCAGAAGCTAGTGATGAATCAGCCGCACACCAAAGCATATCTACAGAAAACAGGAAGAATGTATCAACTGAAATTATTGAAGATGAAGTATCCTCGTATCCCACTGCCATAGATAGTTAACCGACATCATGGGATGTATACGTAGTCATATCGTTTTCAGCCAGAGAGTGGGAAAGGTATGTGTCCATGTTCTTTCAGGCAAAATCAGCCTAGCAGTTGACCAGCGAACAGTTATTGTGCGTTATGTTATTTCTGGGAAGCCGATAGAGAGGATTATCGCTTTCTTGGTCCTTACAAAGCAGAAGTACTGAAAACAACTTTGTTAAAAGTTCCTTAAAAAACAGTGCGTAAATTTTGTAGAATTCAAGGGGCAGTCTTATGACAACGCGTGTAATATCAACTGTCACTACACAAGAATGCAAATCAGACTCAAAGAAAAGACCTCGGCTGCAGTTTTCATTCCTTGTGTTGATTATTTGTTGAATCTTATGGGAGAAACTGTTCAGACTACTGTTTGTTGCTGTTGAAGTCGTTAGCTATTTTGGTAGTCATAGTAAAAATTTATACACGTTTTATTCTGTGTCGGCACACAGATGGACTAATTGAATTAAATCTTTGGAAGGTAGGTTAGCGAGAGCTCATTTTACTGAAGCCTTCAAAATGCACTCAGAGATATCGAAGATGATTAGGAACAAACAGCAGAAGCAAGATATGAATCTCATACAGACACTGGCAGATAAAATAGTTTGTATTGAAACCATTTTAATCGCTAAGAACTGGAATATAATTCCTGCACAGTTTTAACGTACAGATAAAGCATTTCAAGGAACTGGAGTTGATCTGAATAAAGTAATGGATCGTACCGATTCTTTGGATAGCTTTCTGAAGCCATTTCGAGATAGGTATGTAGAATTGAGATGGTTGCCAAGAACAATGTGTGCAAACAGTAAAACAGTATAAAGCAACAAGAGGTAGAATAAGGAGAAATAAACATGATGTGAACCCAGCATCAGCTTCAGAGGAAGTTTTCCTTTCTAAAAGAGTAAAATGTAGATACAGATCATTCAATGTTATTTTAGATCAGTTGTTTTCGTCTTACAAAGTTGCAGTGTAGGCCTTTGAATTAGTGCATGACAGGTTTAAAATCATTGTCAACTTATGTAATTTACATGATTCAGTGGTAAGAATTGAAGCTTTTAGGACCTCACCACACATTTGACTTGTAATCTTAGTGAGGTATTTATAATCATAGAAGAACTTGTACAGTTTGCAGCTGCTTTGTTTTAAAGCTCAGGCCGTTTTACCCCTTCTCAACAGGTACTTTTAATCCATAAATAAGGAATTGGTGAAACCTTTCCTACCGTTGATAAAGCTTGAGTTGTTCAGGAGAGAGGTCATACAGTAATTTTGGTTTCATAACGAATTATCCGAGGACCACGATTAACCATGAAAGATTAAATGTTCTGTATCTTTTGGACGTCGAGAGAAATGTTCTAAACTCATTACATATTTTTTTTAAATCCCAAACGTAAGAGGAAAAGATTTTTGTAGATATTGTAATAGTATATAAAAGTAAGTTGGTAAAAGTTGCAGTACTTAGATTAGATGATAAAATTATGCATTAACAGATACATTTAAACTTTCTCTGCTAACTTATCAAATTCAATTATGGGTAATAGAGGGGTTGATATCTGAAGTTAGTGATTTTCCAAGATTATAATTCTTGTGCATGAGGGGCCCATTAATCTTGAAGTGCCACGGGCATAGTTTAAATGAGGTCCTAAATTTGATGGCGAAACGATCGTATCCAAAATTATAAATATTTCAAAGAGTTTATTCCAAGGTGATAGCGTTTCTGTAATTCAGTTCATTTTGAGCTTGTCATCATTCTGGTACAAAATCAAATGGCAACATGCTTTGTGTGCAAGTTTGTAAGCATCCAGCAGGTAGATTTTGTTATACTTGCAGTAATTTATCAATAGAAGAGCAAAACAAACATACTCTGTAACAACAACTACTAAAATGTGCGAGGCCTACAAGGATAAACCTTGAGCACTTCATTTCCCCTGCGAACTCTGCAAAAGAACTCTAGAAGGTATGATGGAAAAATTTGTATATTTGGATAGTGGAATTTTTAAGTGTAAAAATTTTGGATTTTTTCTATTTTGTTTCACTCTTTTTAACCAGTTTTATAGAAAATATATATACTATATTTAATGAAAATGTAATATACAAAATCAAGTACATCTGTGATTGTAAATACATCTGTGATTGTAAATATTTCTTCATGGGTGGAAGATGATGAATGATTGGGGAAACAAGTGTAATATATTTGTATTCTTATACTATTTTTTTTGCTCTTTTGCAGGATGGTACAGAGGGGAAAAGAGAGCCATGAATTTGGAGAGAACGAACTGATCCCTCGAACAACTGCTTCTTCTGCATGGCCGACCCTTCCAAACGTCTAGCTGACAAGAATGTACTTGCTATCATATATCCAGACATTCTCTCATCAAACACCCTAGTGCCACACTGCCATGAGCTCCCAGTACCCACTCCTCCAAAGAGAGAGCAGCCACCTTCAGATGAGAGCAACACACCACAAAAGGTTGAAATCGTTGGTCCAGATTTCAGAGGTGTAGCTAAAGAGAGAAGCCCATACTACCTCAGCTAAAAATACGTCAACGACCTCATCAGAGATCTTGGTCTCACAAAGTCCAATGCTGAACTTTTGACATCGAGACTCCGGCAGCGGAATTTGTTACATGAAGGTGTGCAAGTCACAAGTCAGAGAAAGCACAACCAGTATTTTATAAGTATTTTCACCAGTCAAGATGGGCTTTGCTTCTGCCACAATCTGACTGGTCTGTTTGAGGCTATTGGAATCACTTGTAACCCCAGCGAGTGGTGCATCTTTATTGACAGCTCATCTAAGAGCCTCAAAGCCATGCTACTTCACAACGGGAATATGTATCCATCTCTTCCTCCGGCTCACTCAGTGCAGCTCAAAGAGGAATACAGCAGCGTGAAGATCTAGCAATCCTAGAATAAATTAATGCCACTTTTGAATTACATGTTGTCTTGATCCTACTTTCAACGAATAGGAATGTTCACATTTGCCGGTTTTCCCAGTGGTATTAGTTAAACTTAACAAATATCTTTATCCTGGCCACAAAAACAAAATTTGAAGCAAACAAAATTCATGCTTTCTAGACCTAATCAAATAGGAAATAGCATATGTTTCACAAAGACAAAAATTTTATTACATAATGTAAACAACATATACTTGTAGATATACGACACCTTTTCCCGCAACCAAATTCCTTTCATTTCGAAGATAGAGTAAATATCTGATGTCAGAAGTACATTGAGATTGAATACGGTGCCTCCTGTTTGTGAAATGAACTTCTTAAACCCAAAGAAATGCCTGTGCATATGCTCCTCAATTATTCCTCAGCTCCTAAAATGGTTTGTTTTGCTTTTTCACGCCGGAAGAATTTAGTACGAATTTATTCCAAAATGCCACGATAGCCAGAGCTGGAATGTGTTGTTCATAAGTCTTTTTAGCTAGTGTTTCCCAGGGCTAAACAACACCAAAATGCATTGTCTTCCGTACTGATGAAAATATTTCCTTGAAGCCATATTGTATGTCAAGCTATTTAATGCATTGCATGCGTTATTCGAAGGAAAGAAAAATGCACAAACTGTTACAAGTTATTGAAGTTTTGCCAGCTTAAATATGAACAAAATATTTAATTTAGAACACGTTAACAGTTAATAGTTTTGTTGCTTATGGCTATTTAAGCTTATGTTCAATAATTCTCTTTTCCTCACGACATACCTTACAGAAGGTTTACTATTTCACTGACAGTTGACAGAATTTTCCTTTTATAAGAGTGAAATGCGCAATGTAATGGTGCAGTTGCTGCAATTAAAATAGATTTACAATACATTTTCTGGATGCGTTGCATTTGTGTTGTGGGCTGATGTTACATCAATAGCTGGCCTATAACTTCTATCGTTAACTGTTTTTTTGTGTGTGTGTTTGGTTCTTGCATATTTTACTATTCCATAGGATGTACTGTATATGGACTTACCTGTTTTTCTATTCATATCACCTTAGATATATTAGCTACAAGTGCAGAGGAAAGTACCTCGGGCTTCATCGATCTGTTAGAAACAGTAATCAACTACTCCTGATATCAAAGGCTAAGACACTACATTCATAACGATTTAAGTACATATCCTGTAATGTAGTTATATAGGTGTGTATGAATGTTTCGATGTGTGTGTATGTTCCGTGTTTATGTATCTCTAGAATGAAATGAAACAAAGTATGATCATGAATAGAATATCACTGATGAAATGAAAATGCCATGACCTGGCGTTAAATATTGACATCAGATTTATAAGTCTTTGAGGCATAACTTTTGCTGTCAATTGCACCGAAGCTCGTAAGTCGTGTAAAGGACTACTTTGAATATGGCTTTCGTCTGGTAGACATTGCAGGATTAAAATCGGTTATGATACAGTAAATATGCTGCTTTCAGCCCATCAGGGGAAGTGTTAGGGCCCGAATGGTGATTTCTACGCCCTCTCCGACTTTACCAAATCATTTCCTTTTGTTAGCAGTGAATGTTCTCGGAGAAATAATGACCATGTACGCGCGTTCTTCCAATTTCCATGACATAGTTATTTCACGGGAGAATCGAGGACGAAGAAGCAACAATAATTTTGAAAGCACAAGTGATGTTAAACAAGGCTGTTTGCTCGAAGCCAAGCTTTTTAGAATACTATTTTCTGTCATGCTGACTGATGCATTATGGAACGAACGGAATATCATGGCCTTACACCCTCGAACAACGGTAGATTATCTAATATGAAAACGTTCAGGGCAAAATCAAGGCGAGATACGTTGTATACGGGAATATGTAGCTTTAATTCGTGATTAATTGAGTAGATGAGGTATGAGAATTGGCAGCTTCTAGCAGCATTAGAAAAAAGATGGACAAAAGAGAAAGTTTGCTTATGAAGTGGGCACCTGGTGAATGCCAATCAGTCTGAAGGTATTGACCGTTTATCTAGTTTATATATCATCAGTTAATTAATGGCACCTTGCGTCTACATTACATATAGTATTTTGATATTGTGTTTTTGCTTATTTATGTGTTTGTATTTGTGAGTGATTACACGTAAGCAAACCGAACGTTTGGTGTTGAACGTACTCAATATTTAGCGTAGTCAAATACAATGTAAACTTTACGTTGACCGGATGTAAAAGTTTCGTATGATAGTTTGCTGA
>NC_043003.1:82672392-82714892 GCF_006345805.1 Octopus sinensis
TATTTTCCGCAACTCCTGCGTCCTTCTGAAGTGATTCATAGCTGATTTTTGTCAAATTTCAGACAATCATTTATGCACTAAAGTTATTTTAAACTTTAACTTTCTTTTATTTGTCTTCGTAACTTTAAACCTCTTTAAATCACCTCATTCTTTTATTGCTATTTCCATTGGAATTTTATTTCATTTTCACCATATCATGCTTTAATTGCCTTTATCCTGAAGGACAGTATAACATTTTTACTAAAATTCCTGCCTTGAATTTTGTTATTTTTTCTTCATACAATATTTCCCAAAATTTTTACAGTTGTCTTTCAGTTATTTAAATTATTTCACTGATTATTTTTCATTTAGTTCTTCTAATCTACGCTTTTTTTAATTACAGAGCACATAGTAGCCGCAGGCCCTTCACTTCCAGTGAAGTAGCTAAAGCTATTAGAGTTGGGGTCTTGTTATATTTCACTGCAGTTTATCGTAGAATCTCTACAGTTTGCTTGCTCTGATATTTGTATTCCGAACACTCACGGCTAATCAAGAACATCTTGTTTGTGTTTTTGCTTTTATTTTCACTTTCACTTCTAGTAAAAAGAAAAATGTATTGCTGTTTATTTCTGCAAGTTTCATTCTTATATAGTTCTTTTTTATATGTGTGGAGGTCTTTTGAGATTTATCTCAATAACAAACCTCAGCATTTTGTTTAGGATAAAGATTTCTTTCATTCCTTTCAGATAGATTGATTATTTCTTTATCTTCTCAGAACTCCACATCACTGGACACTTTTTGATCTTTGTAACTTTATTGTCATCATCATCATCATCATAATCATCAACATCATCATCATCATCATCGTCATCATGATCATCATTATTATTATTATTATTATTATTATTATTATTATTATTATTATTATTATTGCCATTTTCTGCCCCAGGTAGGAATAATTCCGGATGTTGCATTTAACAGTGGATGATGAGCCACAGCAGAGATTTGTATTTTGGTATTAGATTCATAACCAAATTTTCTCATCCTTATGACCAGAAATCATTTACTGAATAATGTCGTACTTGTGTTACTTTTGGCGTATATTTTTACAATAATAATTTCTTACTTTTTTGCTTGTAAGTGTTTAAATTACCGCCAGAGTTTTTTTTATTTCCATTATCTTAAAAATTAGAATAACACAATATGTAGTAGACATGAAGACGCATGGGCAACAGCACTAACTCGATAGTTAGTGCTTGCATCTTTCCCCCGCATATTTTTGTGTTCGAAATTCAAATCCAGCCGAGGTAAATTTTGTTTTCTATCGTTCTATGTTGCTCTGTCAAATAAGAGATGTACCTACTACACTAATAAATGACAGAGAACAATCAAAACGAAAGGTAAATATAGCAGACGTCATAGTTTCATACACATGAGATATGATCTGTTTCAAATGCAGGTTTTGTCATCATGATACCAAGTTATAACTGATACATTTGTTAAAACCTTGTACTGTGAACATCATAACCTCTATTTCAACGCAGCATATTTGTTTGCTTTCATTTTGGCAGAGATGCGGAAATAGGTTCATGAAACTTAATCGATGTTGTATTATCAGTTCAATTACAGTTCTATGCATACAAATATATGTATACAATATATTTAAATACGAACACATATATACTTATAAAGTGTACGCGTATTTATATCTAAGGGTGCTTGTATATTGCCATAAATAAGTTTGCAAGTTGGCCTATAGGTTTGCACTGACAATCTCTTGCTTTTCGTTTGTAATTGTTTAAATTACTGCCAAAGTTTTCAGTTTCCTTATCTTAAAAATTGGAATAACACAAAATAAAACGTCAGAAACACTCCTTTTTTGCAGATATAAAGTAGATACCGAATATTATTTTACCTCTTGATTTAACGAAATGCGTCTTTACTTTAAAGATTACCCTCAAAACGTAAAGGCGGTGAACAGGCAAAATCGGTTGCACACCGTGAAAAATGCTTACCAGTATTTCGTCTGCCGTTACGTTCTGAGGTCAAATTCCGCCGAGGTCAACTTTGCCTTTCATCCTTTCGGGGTCGATTAAATAAGTACCAGTAACGCACTGGGGTCGATATAATCGACTTAATCCGTTTGTCTGTCCTTGTTTGTCCCATCTGTGCTTAGCCCCTTGTGGGTAGTAAAGAAATAGGTATTTCATCGGTCTTTACGCTCTGAGTTCAAATTCGTCCTTTCATGGTCGATAATATAAGTACAAGTTAAAATACTGGAATCAACGTAATTGATTTAACCCTTCCCCCCAAAATTGCAGGTTTTGTGCCAAAATTTGAAAGTAGTTATTTCTTACAAAGCATACAGCAGGAAGAAATGCCACAATTCATCTTGCCCGAACTTCCAGCAGTTGCGTTAATTCATCGGGGATTAGTGCTTCTCTTTATTTATCGAATCTGAAACGATAGGAAGCAAAAATGATCTCGGCTCGATTTGAACTTCGAATACAAAAATATCAGAGGAAACATGCAACTAAAATCTCTAATGATTCAACCAAAATCTCTATTGATTATGCCAATCACTGTTATTTGAACCCTTATACAAATTTCTTGTAAGTTGTTCTTTATACATACCTCTTGCTAGAAATGACAGGTGGCGCAAATCTTACAAACAATTGCTTATTCGAAGGAGGCTGACACGTAGGAGTAAATAGAAGGAAAACCGTATCGTGGCCTTAATGGTGATTGATAGCTATCAGTGTACAATAAAATAACAAGTGATAAGTATAATATTTGGAATATATATGTGATGATCGGATAGTTTTCATCATGTCAAATAAAAGATTTTGTCCTACACCTTGGTTTATTTTCAAGGTTATCATCTCCTGAACGAGTGATTTGGAACAATCTCTGAATAGTTCTGATGTCAACAACACCATTACCAAAGGCCCGCTTTATATTCCGGAGAGCTTCTGCGGCAGAGTGACCCAGTTTGTACTCATACGAGAAAATCACTCAACATAGTTTGGTTGTTATTTTCATATGTTCTGTGGGAAGGGATTTTGTATAGCAATATTGTTGGGAATGGAAAAAACACAAGATTAAATGCAAAGTATACATAATTTAATTGTTAACTGCCTCAAACAACAAGTAATTAAAAATGCGACATTTCATGTGAAACAACTAAATATGTATGTATGTATATATATATATATATATATATATATACTCCTTTATTCTTTTGCGTGTTTCAGTCATTTGACTGCAGCCATGCTGGAACACCGCCTTTAGTCGAACAAATCGACTCCAGGGCTCGTTCTTTGTAAGCCTAGTACTTATGCTATTCGTAAGTTTCGCTAAATTACGGGTATGCTTTCGTCAGCACGAGGCTACAGTAGAAGACACTTGCTCAAGGGCTACGCTGTGGGACTGAACCCGGAACCATGTAGTTGGAAAGCAAGCTTCTTACCACACAGCCACTGTTGCGCCAATATATATATGTATATATATATATATATATATATATATATATATATATATATATATTTATTTATTTACTCACATATGTGAAGTAATAGATGTACATAGATTAATAATTTTGTAGACAGACAGCTAGATAGCTAGCTAGCTAGCTAGATAGATAGATAGATAGATAGATAGATAGATAGATAGATAGATAGATAGATAGATAGATACATATATACATACCTACATACATACATACATAGATAGATAGATACATACATAGATACATACATACATACATACATACATACATACATACATACATACATAGAGGCAAGCCGTTCGATATATAAATATACAAGAGAATGACACTGACTATACATGACATTGAATTAAGTAAAAATATGTTCCACTTATTAAACCTACACGTCGATACGCTGCTTGAAATCATTGTCGGAAAAGGGGAAATTTCTAAGACGATATCGAGGTATTTGTAGTAGTGACAGCTATGGAGTATTTCGCACCGAGACACGAAAGATATTGTTCATGTACAACTGCGCTGACAGCAGCAAACCAGAAAATTATGCAAATGAAAAGTGTACTGGATTGCATATATTACAACATATCACTATAATGTCACTATAATATTCAACAGCCGCTTCACTAAAGTATGTAAAAAGTTAGGACATAAAAGTTACGATAAAGGAAATATTTGTAAATAGGGTTGTCCCATGGTCAATTTTTCGATCAAATTCTTTTCCTCGGTTTGATAAATATTAACAATGCCTTTCCTGTCTCCCTTGAAAATCGCATTAATCAGAACTACTACAAATAGGAGTGTGATTGATGCATACATACTGGCATATATCCACTCATACATATGTATATATATATATATATATATATATATATATATATATATATATAGCAGAGATACCCGGCGTTGGCCGGTTACATTCAATTGAAGAATTAGACTTTTCTGTGATATCTTCTGTAATGAACTGGAATATTTATGTTTCGAATTTCATCAAAATTGCAGATGAGGGTTATTTCCCTCTTTACACACCCTAAAAAATTGTAATCGGGCCACATGTATCCCATACTACTGATTTTTATGCGCATATTCCAAAATTCCAGTCTTATTGAACCTGTTAAAAAGATTTTCCTCCTGAAAAATGAAGGTCATGGAGTTCTATAATGTGAGAGTTAAGTCCCCTGTTGGGCATCTTAATGTCAACCAGAGAAGTTGAATTGTTGAAAATATTTTTAACTTGGACCTTATATCTATTGTTTGAATTTCTTTGAAATAGGAAATATATCTTCACTGAGTTTGTAAAAGAGAGCAAAGCTACAGGAAACCAAAAGACGAATGATCACAATAAGCAGTCAGTTACCCTACCCTAGTCGTTACCACTCCCAATATAGGATTCCTCACCATCCAGGTGACAGGCACAGCCGTAAGATGCATTACGAATCTATAGCAATTGGAAGGGCGTGATCCAACTGAAATCAACATTAACAACTGTGTGATGTGAGGGCTAAGGATAAATTAAAGTGTCACCTCTGGAGTTTGCAGATGACGACTATGCTGATATGTAACTGGACAGAATAAATTTAAAATCTATAAATGTCTTTGAATAACCAGTCATCCAACTGGCAAGGCCTTGAAATTAATGTTACCATCTGGGGACTATGTGTGACCGAGTGATAATAAAAAGACTGAAAGGAAGTCTGCAATCAAATAAATTTACTCAACACTTTGCAACTGAATCAGTGGAGGCAAAGATGCCTCTCATTTACTTGACAATTTATGCAATACATTGCAGAAATCACAATGTAAGTGTATGTCAAAGCAAACTGTTACACTGTTGTACGATTGAATTAGAAATAATGCCCAACTTTTATGCTCGGGTAACCCTACAGCTTCCAACAGCACAACTGTATTCGTTTTTGCTTAGATAAAATGACAAAATTGTGGGTGTTAAGTCCCCATGGAGGGGTCCATCTAGCTTTGTAAAAAGATGAAATTTTATAAATATTACTTCATTTGTATCTAATATCTATGGTTAAAATATGTCCCTTATGCATAGAATATAATTTCCAAATTTCATAAAGATCCATTCAGTAATTTTGAACTAGTTTTGGATCATAAAAGAAATTACTAAAATTTGGGAGTTAAGGCTCCCATTAGAGTGTTATATATATATATATATATATATATATATATATATATATATACTAAGCAATTAAGGGTTTAGCAACGAATTGCCTCACCACACACCGAATTTAGAAAGAGTCAAAGAGTTATAGCTATTCTTTCTACTAAAAGGGAGATCTCAGTAAAAACACAGCACTTGAAAGGCAAACACAGACAGGTAAGAGAGAATGAAATGACGGCAATCTATCATACAATTTTAAGTCACCTACGATATATATATATATATATATATATATATATATATATATATACATATATATACATACATTTATATATAGAGAGATATAGATATGGATATAGATACAAACACACACATACAACGATAAAATGATAGATACAACTGAGTGGGCACACAAAAATATGAGACACAGCCTAGTGCTTTTTTATGTTGATAAGTCTAGTACTTATTCTATTAGTTTGTTCTTGTGAAACCAGTAAGTTATGTGAATGTAAATAAATGAACAGCAGTTGTGAAGCAGTGATGAGGGTGAAACACAAAGACAAAGACACACATTCACTTACGTGTATACATACATATATATATATATGATTAATTTGTTTCAATTCCTGTCTACGAAATCCATATATATTGTTGTTGGTATATTTTTTGTCTCGGGAGACAATGGAGTTGCGCATAAAATAATCTAGTCCGGCTTTTACATTTCATGTCCTAATACATCTACTGCTGTGGCTGTGTAGTCCTATCATGGACGAACACTCCCTCTGGCAGGTGTCGCAAATGTACCGAATACTTTGCCTGGCAGATTGTAATGTCATAGTTTCTTGTTGACATCTTTTTTTGTCTTTCCATTTCTCCTCTCTCTCTATGTCAATCCTTTGTGTTACCTCTTTTACGGTACGTCGCTAATCTCCACGGTTGCTGGCAACTGCTTCCCAGTTGGTAATATTGATGTTGCAGGCATTCATGTCGCTTTTGCAAACATCCTTGTATCGTAAAAACGGTCTTCCCACAGACCTAGTGCCCCTAGCAAGCTCTCCGTTGAGTATGTCCTTGGGGATTCTGCCATCTTTCATACGACTATAATGTCCAAGCCATCTCATATGTCTTTGTGTGAGGAGTGCAAACATGCTTGGTATCCCTGCTTGCTTGAGGACATTTTTGTTGGGGGACATGATTCTGCCATTTGATGCGAAGGATTTTCTGGAGGCAGCACAGGTGATATTTAGGCGACGTATGGCGTCGTATGGCGTGTGTATGGCGTCCAAGTCTCACTTCCATACAGTAGAGTGCTAAGTACACATGCCTGGTAAATCTTCATTTTTGTGGTCTCTCCATGCCCGTTTGGAGAGTTGGGCAATCACAGCAGCTGCCTTACCAATGCGTATATTGAGCTCAGCATCAAGGGATGACCCATTATATTGGTCTTCTTGAGGCTGATAGCTAAGCCAAAATTACCACATGCTTGCTCAAAACAGTTGGTGAGCCTTTATAGGGCTTCTTCTGTGTGTGATACCAGAGCGACATCATCAGCAAATAGCATCTCCTTGATCAGGATGCTCCTGATTTTGGTATTGGCACGCAGACGCGAGACATTGAACAGTTTCCCATCACTTCTACTGTGCAGAAACACTCCATCATCTGATGTCATAAAGGCATGTGACAGCAGCAGCAAGAAGAAGATGACATAATGTAGGAGCAAGGACACTACCTTGCTTTATCCCGTTTTTTATTTGGAAGCCGGCTGATGTTGAACAATTGTGCTCTATGGTGCCTTGCATATCATCATGGAAAGATATGACGATCTTCAGCAGCTTTGGTGGACATCCGATTTTTTGGAGCAGGATGAAGAGGCCTTTTCTATTTACCAAGTCAAAGGCCTTGAAGTCAAAGGCCGATGAATGAAGGCCATATATAATGGCATTTTCTGCTCTCTGGACTTCTCCTGAAGTTGGCGTATGGAGAATAACATGTCAATAGTTGATCTGCTTCTTCTAAAGCCACACTTAGATTCTGGATAAATTCGAGAAGCAAGCAGTTGTAGCCTGGACAGGATAATGCGAGCAGAGGCCTTTCCAACAGTGCTTAGAAGAGATATTCTGCGGTAATTGTTGCAATCAACCCGGTCACCTTTGTTTTTGTAAAGCGTAATGATTTTAGCACCCGCATATCCTGAGGGATTGTGCCCTCTTCCCAGCACTGACACAGAAGCTTATGAAGGTGCCGAAGCAAGATGGAGTTTTTGCCAGGTTTGATGATCTCTAAAGGGATATCATTTTTTTCCGGAGCCTTGTTACTTGCTAGGGAGTCAATAGACTTGGTGAGCTCTGCTAGAGTTGGCAGACTGTCAAGTTCACGCATGACTGGCAATATCTTGACACCCTCGATTGCAGCCTCAGCTACCGTGGTCTCTCGTGAGTACAGATCCTGGAAGTACTCCACCCATCTATCCATTTGCTTGCTTTGGACCTTGATGAGATCCACAGTAGTTGATTTCAGAGGGGCTGACTTGGTTGAGGATGGACGGAGGGCC
The DNA here is from genome assembly GCF_006345805.1 of Octopus sinensis. Lineage (NCBI taxonomy): Eukaryota > Metazoa > Mollusca > Cephalopoda > Octopoda > Octopodidae > Octopus > Octopus sinensis. Next base: position 82,680,547 of record NC_043003.1, read on the forward strand.
TTCTTCAAACCGGCATACATCCCACGGGCGTCGCCACTGTCAGCAGCTGACAGGATACTCTGACAGATTTCCTGCCAATACAGCGTCTGGCAGTCACTCTGCTTCTTATAAGTGAATGATCTGTGTCACAACCCGCGCTATGGTAACTACGGATCACTTGAACAGAATTCAGAAAGGATCGCTGTGTAATGATAAGATCCAGCTGATGCCAATTGTCAGATCTTGGATGTCTCCAAGATGCCTTGTGGGGTGTTTTGTTAGCAAAGAATGTGTTAGTGATGCACAGGTTATGGTATGTGCAAAATTCAAGTAGTCTCTGACCATTACCATTCATGTTGCCAATACCAAAACACATACACTTACATATATACATGCATATATATACGATTGATTTGTTTCAGTTCCTCTCTACAAAATCCATATATATATATTTATATATATGTGTGTATGTGTGTGTACACACACAAATAATTTGGTAGATACAACTTAGTTGACAAACAAAAATATGAGACACTGCGTAGTGCTTTTTTATATTTTGATAAGCCTGGTACTTATTCTATCAGTTTCTTCTTGTGAAACCAGTAAGTTATGGGGATGTAAATAAACGAACACCAGTTGTGAAGCAGTGGTGATTGATAAACACAAAGACACATACATAGACTTACATATATACATACATATACATACAATTGATTTCTTTCAGTTTCTGTCTACAAAATCTACTGACAAGGCTTTGGTTGGTCTCAGGCTATAGCAGAAGACATATGCCAAGTCACCACACAATGGGACTGAACTTAGACCATGTGTTGTGGAACCAAGTTTGTTGCCACACCTGCACCTATGTGTGTGTGGGTGGGGTGGATCGGTGTGTGTATGTGTATATGAGTGTATATATGTATGCATGTATATATGTGCATATATATGTGAACATATTACCTGTACATCTATATATACATCTAGACATACATGTATATCTATAGAAATACATCTATATATATACATGTATACATATACATCTATATATATATACATGTAAAGTTAATCCAAACAAGAAAACAAAAAGACAACAACGCGAGGATGTGGAACAAATAAAGTATTATTGGACGCTCAGGAAAGAAGGGAAGAAGGAGGGTATGACGTTTAGAGCGGAGCTCTTCGTCGGAAACATAGGAGAAAGAAAGATCCCGAGGTGGGAGGACAGAGGAAAAAAAATTGCAAGTGGTCTTCACGAGGTCACATACTGAAAATATATATATATATAATATATATATATATATACATGTATATATACATGTGTATATATATATATATATATATATATATATATAATAATAATAAATATTAGGGAATATATCCAAATTTACAGGGAAAAAAAATCAGATTTAGGATTAAATCCAATTTTATAGTAAAATATTATAAATATTATTTGAGACAAAACCACTATTTTGCAAAACAAACAAGGAAAGACTTAATCAATACATAAAATTTAATAAATAGTCACTATGTAATTTTCTTGTACCAAATTACCAGAGTCATTCTTGTTGCTTATTTTGATTATAATCACCCCACAAATTTTTATGGATAACACCATACAAATATATTTGCATATATATATATGTATATATTCATATATATATATGTATATATATGTATATATATACATATATATGTATGAATGTATGTATGTGTGTATATATATATATATCCATATGTAAGTATAGATATGAGTGTGCATATGTGTGTATATATGCATGTATGTATGCACCTATATATCTATGTAACTATTTATCTACGTATATATGTGTTTGTGTGCGTATGTACATATATATATATATATATATATATATATATCTATATATATATATATATATATATATATATATAGTCATCTCGCCATTTTGGACCGTTGAACTCAGCACATGTTTTCTCTCTACATTGTTTTTTTATTCACTTTCCATTTTACACCTGCTTAGTGTTCCTACATCTCTCTTCGTCTTTTGTTTCCTGTAAATTTGAAGTATATCTGTGTGTGTGTGTAGATAGAAAGAACGATAGATAGATAGTTACAGAGAAAGAGAGACAGAGAGATTACACTCGAATTGCGGCCAGCTCAAAGGTTGCTTACACGCTCGTCCATCTCCCCTGTCATAAGGTCCCCAAAGAGTGATCAATATGTCCAAAATCTGGTCAGCGGTTAACCCCGATTCTTACCATTACCGATTCACATTCGCATTTATGGTTATGGTGTCCGTTATCCACTCCAACATGCTCCCCCTTTTCCCGTTCTTTCTAGATTTCTATTTCTCGGGTATTTAAATTCTTTTATTGTATGTTTGTCGCTGGTATCTGTCTTTTGTGTTTTTGGGAAAATGTTTGCTTATGCGCGCTGCCCTTATCAGCTGCAACTATGCATCGCATTTACAGAGTCTCATCACGGGTTACCGAATACTGAAATGCTGGAGTACCCAGTTGAAGCTCATGTTCTCTCTCTCATTACCGATCTTCTCCTTTTTATTCAGTTATGGCTCATCTCAGACTGCATTAGATACCGTGTAAACACACACTGGTGTAAGTCTCATTCTAATACATATATCTCGTAGATATTTAATGCTAGCTTATATCAACGCCTTATGTTTTAATCAATGATGGAGAAGAGATAACTTCCTAGCCTCCAATAAACTCAATTACTCGTATTTGTTCCCATGTGTGCGTGTTTGTGTGTCTGTGTGTTATTTTGTGTGTATGTGCGGTACTTGCGTGTACGTGTGTAGGTGTGTGTACGTGCGTGTATGTGTTGTGTGCCGCGTGTGTTTGTTTGTGTGAGTATGTGTTGTGTGTGTGTGTGTCTGTGATCTCAAATGCATTTCTGTTTGTCGAGGATAAATGGAATGATATTTTTTTGCTTCTCTGTACCTACGTAACTCATCCTGCACAAAAAATGATAAATGCATAAACAAAGAGCAAATGTTTGTATATACTGGAATATATAACAAGACAGATGAACATTTGCTTCGATAAAAAATATAAGAGGCGGGAACTCCTTTGAAATAGAAATGTTTCTAAAAACTTATTTGAAAAATAATAACATTGTGTTACAAAAATACAAAACAAACTGTTTTCTACATGATTATAGCATATATAGATACATGAAACAGGCAATATAACCATCATATTTAGGTTAATTCACATGGTTTTAAAGTGATAAACTATTTCGTGTAATATGTAAAGATTACATATTGTCATCAGAACCACTGCAGTTCAAAGAGGAGTCATGGCAATGACGTACGAATGCAGAGGATTTTAATATTGGTTTCAAATTTTGGAACAAGGCTAGCAACTTCGGGGGACGTTGTACGTCGGTACCTATTTTATCGACCCCAAATGGATAAACGGTAAAGCTGACTATGGTGGTCATAAAGGAAAAAAATGGACTAAATACCGCCAAGCATTTCGCCCGTATTTGCCAGTTCACCGTCACAGAAGTTTCGACTATTATTGTTTGTCTCTTCACGGTTAATTTCTTATTCCCTTACTAGTAACTCTTCTCCCTGTCCTGCCCATTTAACTATCGATCTATCTGTTTTCTATCACACTACATATCCCGACATCAATTCTTGTGGCGATCTAACGTTTTTTGCACACTGCTCCGGAACACACACGTGCCTTGGGAAGGAGTGCTTGAGCGTGTGAATAGATAGGTATATAGATAGATAGATGGATAGATAGATAGATAGATAGATAGATAGATAGATAGATAGATAGATACATAGAGAGAGAGACAGACAGACAGACAGACAGACAGACAGACAGACAGACATATAGAAAGGTACGTAGGTATATATATATATATATATATATATATATATACATACATACATATGTAGAAAGTAAAAATACTTGTTTAAACCTGCGTTAACTCCATTTTTTATTCATATTATTCAAAATATTCAACGTAAACACTTAGTTTCAACCTTTATAAACAAGGAGTTACAACATCTTTACTTGTGAGATTTTTGCTGCCCTGGTAACTATTTATTTATTTTTCCGTGTTAATTGTTAACAAGGTAAAAATACACTCATCTATTTATATATATATATATAATATATATATATATGTGTGTGTGTGTGTGTGTGTGTACAGAGATAGAAATAATGGATGTGTGTGTGTGCATGTGTGTACAGAGATGGATGGATACATAGATAGATATTGCAAGTGACGTCGATTGTGCCTTCATGTTTTACTTATCGGCTGGTTGCTAGACCGGTTGACCACATCCAAGGAAAAACTTGGATTTTTAGAATACTGTGATTACAAAGTTATGTCACTAGTGAATTTTCTGTCTTTTTCAAACCTGCTTAAAATAACACTATTTCAAGATACACGCACACACACTCACGGCTGTGTACGTGTATACGTATACCTGAGCATTTGTGAGCATGTTTATGTGTACTATTTTAAAATTTAAGGTAAACTTTAACTCGCCACCGATTTGGTAGCAAGATAGTGGAAGAAAGTATCTTGATATAATCGTCATCTTTGAAATTTTAAGAAGGTCTTTTTACAGTCCCAGATATCGTGATCATTTGTTGCGCATGAATTATTAGTGACCCGAGATATCCTCTTTCGTTATGCATTATTGTATGTATGCATGTATGACTGTATGTATCTTTATCTGCATGCATGTAGGTATGTATATCTACCACTTTATAATTAGAAATAATGAGCGCCCATGCATGTATGCATGTTTCGACCTTCCGTTCGATTTACAAACTCACATAAACAAACAGAAAGAACATTTTAATTAAGAATGATTTTTTTTTTTTTTTTTTTTTATTCTTTTTCTCTTTTCATCCTGTCATGTTTTCTACCGATAAAACACTACTTAGCATTTGAATGCATGGCGTGCAACGTTTCTTAGATGCATTTAATTGAAGCTAGCACTTCGCAGGCTGCGCGGTGGCAGAATCGTAGGAGCATTGGTAAACATGTACAGTAGTATTTTTTTTAGATACTTTATGTTCTTAGTTCAAATTCTACTGAAATCAACTATGCTTTCATCCATTAGTATCGATAAAATAGAGAACTTGTTCCTTCTATCAACACGTCAATGTACATAAATGAGAAACCGTTTAATACAATTCTGTACGTATATATATATATATTCTTACATATCTGTGTTTCAGTCATTTCACTGCAGCCATACTGGGGTACCACCTTAAAGTGTTTTAGTCGACGAAATCAGCCCTAGTACTTATTCTATCGTGTTCTTTTGCCGAATCACCACTTACGTTGATATAAATACACCAACATCGATTGTCAAGCGATGATAAGAGGACAGACACAAACTCACACGCACAAGCACATATATATACATATAAGACGGGCTTCTTTCAGTTTCCGTCTACCAAATGTACTCACAAGACTTTGGTCGGCTCGAGACTATAGTAGAAGATACTTGTACAAGATGCCAAGCACTGGGAGTGAACGCAGAACCATGTGGTTGGTAAGTAAGCTTTTAATAGGCATAAGCTGCCGGACGAGATGGTGAAGATGCCGACGACCGCTCGATTCAAAGTCTCCCTTGACCACAAATGGCCTGAACTCTTTACATGAACACCACCCTGTACATAACTCCATGTCCCCCCACATGGCCTTGCTTTTTGCTTTTTGAGTCAAAAAATTAACTAACTAACATATATGAGGAGGTACCGAAAAATAACCGGAAACGTTCACTGTGGGACAATCCCGTTGTAATTCAGACTTCCACCGCTAGAAGTCACTTGATACGACCTTGAAGCTTCAGTATGCCGATGGCCGTCGTCGAGTGATATCGTACTGACACGTGATGCATCTTTATTTTGCAGTGTTTTTCCACTGTTTATCGATTTCTGCAATGGCCGTAACGATGGAACAGCATACTTCCGTGAAATTCTATTTTCTTCTGGGGAAATGGTGGTTTAGACAGTTGTCATTCTTCAAACAACTTACAAGGACGCTGCCATGAGCAAAACACAAGTTTACGACTGGTTTTCATTCTTTAGGAGCAGTCACTTGTCGCTTGAAGACCAACTTTGATAAGGGCGTCTATCGATATCGCGAACAAAAGAAAATATGAAAATTCATGAACCGACCTTGGGAGACAATCACTGAACAATTGGCGAACTTGTGGATATGATTGTCGTGTCCTGGAGCTCTTGTCAACGTATTTTGAGAGAAGAAAATGCGAATGAAATGAGTTGCAGCAAAATTTGTACTTCACTTGCTTACGGAGGGTCAAAAGCTGTCACGACTAAATGCGTGTCGTGAACTGAAAGAACAGTAGGAAATTGATCCGGACCATTTCCTCGAAGGTCATTACTGGTGACGAAAGCCGGTGCTACGGAATTTGCAGATGTTGAAGAGGTGAAGAAAACACGACGGAGGCGTTAAAAGATATCGCTTTGAAAAAGTTACGGTACCACTTCGAACTGTAGAAAATGCGCCTGGACCAATGCATTGCTTCAAATATAGAATACTTTGAAGGCGATAAAAGTGTAAACATCTCAAACTTAGCAGCGGCAGATTTAGAAGTTGTTACTGTAGTAGTAGTAGTAGTAGTAGTAGTAGTAGTAGTAGTAGTAGTAGTAGTAGTAGTAGTAGTAGTAGTAGTAGTGATACCTTCCCATTGGATTGTAGTTTTTGTTAGTCTATTAAATGCCCTCCCAAGACACAGATCATTGGTACAGTTTCTCTACCGGAAGATACTTTAAACACCTTATTAAAGGATTCGTTTCAGTTGGAAAGTTTTTCATGGTGGAACAAAGAGGTTGATTAAATAAAAGACAAAGAGAGAGAGAGAGAGAGAGAGGAGAGAGAGAGAGAGAGAGAGAGATACGTGGCAATAGAGCAGAAAGAAAGAAGGGCTCAGGGTGAAGAATAGTTTGTTAGATAACAGTAAAGGTTTATTATAGGAAGAATGCTGGAGCGATAGAATGAAGGATACAGAGAAAAGAAAGCCTAGAGAGAGAAGATAATGCAGAGAGTTGAAGTAGGACAGACATGTAAAATAGAAACTAACGACTGAATAAGAGAGAATAAAAATGTCTGAATTAGACTGAAAGGAGAAGAAAAAGAACGTGTGGAAAGGTGAGAATTTAGAGCATGGATGAAAGAAGGAGTGCTCGTGATGTGAAAATGAGAAATATCGATAGGAATAGTACAAATCGCTGCAGACAATGAGTGGTTTTGAGAATAAAGCTGAGATTGTTTGAGCCTCCACATAATTTGTTTGGGTAGAATATTTATCAGTAGAAATTTTTAACTGTTGTATATTTTTGGCAAAAATCCATTGGTTTTATTATTTATTGTTGCGAATAGCTTCGAAATTCGCTGGAAGAAGTGTTTGTCACTGTAGTGGCTACTGTAAACTCGACAACGTATTCAAACGCCTTCTATAAGTATTTTTAAAAGTAAAATAGAAATTAGAGAAAAAAAAAGATGCAGAAGTATATAGATAGAGCTTCAGGCTTAAGCTTTACAGTTGAATAATTGAAGACGCTAACGGGAACTGTGTTGGAAATCTTAAAATTAATAGGGAAAAGAAATAGTACGAACAGCAAAGATACTTCAACAGCATCAACATTCTCTCTTTTGCAAAACATTGAGAGTCAAAAGGAACAGCTCGATTTGATCCATCTCGAAATTTAAGAATAATAACGAACCAGCTTATCACGAAAGACAGTCTCGATGATGGGCGAAGGTACTGAGTTGGCAAAAAAGGAATAATTCTGTCTTTTCTTTTTAGATTTTAGGAACATGACAGAAGAGACATTCCATAAGCATTCTAAAATGGAGTTAGAGGAAACTGTGTCCGATGTGAGGCAGGACATGTGCACCATCGAACAAGGCAAGTCATTGAGAAAAGTGTACTTTGTCTTTAAGGTCGTTTACTCAGCAAGGAAGTACAAGGAGCTTATGCACCATACGTTTCCCTGTAGCTGGCTGCCACGGTATTTTGGTTTCAGAAATACAAGGAAGATAGTCAGAATATCAGTATGGACATGCAACAGTTGTACTTCCCCACATTTATGCAATTGTTGGAAGAAGCTGTGCATAACAGTTTGTTTAAAACGTTGAACCTAATCACTTGGATATATTATTCAATAGCCGCAGATATATTTGGAAATTGCATCCCAAAGAGGTAGAAAGGCAGAAGTCAACTGGGTTAGTCATGTTAAGTAGAAAGCCCCGTTGCAGTGTATCGTTAAATACAAGATAATTTAATGCGCTTTTCTCTAGATAGAAACACCATACGAATAATTTTCTGTAGTCATCACTATCAGCAAAAGCAATCTTTACATGTGAAGAGCTATAGCTACTTCTACCTGTTTCTAGAATACCAACGGTCACAGATAACTCAAGCAGAATTAAACAAAATATCCTTGTCCACAATACCATCAATGGAAACAGTACGATGACCGAGAAAGCAAAATGGTTTACGTTTCCTGCCTCCACCGGAAATGGAGGTATCTAAGTATTTGAAAAGCGTTCTTTTCCTTGGGGTACTTGAAATTTCTTTAATAGATCCAATTTTATGCATTATTATTTCTAAAAGCATATGTTAATATTCTGTATCTAAATTAATTTTACATGATTTTATAGCGTATTATACTGTGAAATACCAGCATTACATGACAATACTTAACTCAGGTAATAACGATGATAATAACTACTATTCAACTGGTACTTATTTTATCGACCCCAAAATAATAAAAGGCAAAGTTGACCTCGGCGGAAGTTGAACTGATACTGTTAACTATTTTGGCCGGCGTTCTAACGATTCGGCAAAATACCCACCCTTTTGATAGCCGAATTATTGATGCCTATTGATTATTGGATCAGTTTTTACCAGCAGTCTGTCATTTCGATTTTTAGACCCATTGTCCCCTTTAATCATCGCAGTATACTATCTATATTCGCCAATTTTTCATGCTCTTTAGCGTATACACTTTTGTCTGATGATATAGCCATGTCAATAAGTAGAGATGCTATATTCTCGTATCTGACAATGATATCAATCCGATTGGCATGTATGGTCCCACCTGTAGGTAACTCCATAAAATTGTGTCTTTTGTGGGTGATGTTCACACCAGGTTTTTAAACATGCTCTACACTTCTATGTCTGCATAGTGCCCAATGAATGTATTTGCCAACTCTTAGTATTTGCGATACACCATAGAGTGTGGGTAAGTACCTGGCTTCGTGGGACACAAAACAATTTCGATCCCTCGGAAATTTTCCATAGGGTCGACTCTAGTTACTTGACAAGTGTCCTCAAAGTATTCTATCTTGGTGTAGTTTTCATCTGGATAGCAGATGAATTTCTAGACGGATGTCTGAAGAGGCTGACTGATGCTGGTGGACAGCATTGCGGGGCGCTCCTCGACAGACCTGCTAAACTATTTTGGGCGTTGTTTAGTCCGGGCCTCTTTATGCATAGGAACTAGAACGGTTTGATACGTATTTTGCTGCAGATTACATAGATACAGTCCGAGAGGAATCTGTCCCTAGAAGTTCGGTTAGAATTGGTGAATCACGGTATCGCCTGAGTTATAATTTCTCGGTTGACCATCATACCTATCCCCAATTTTCGATCATGCTATGTTTGTGGGTAGATTCGATTATTAAGACGAGTCTCTTCACAGCTCTCTGCTTGACTGATGACAGTCTTGGACCGAAGAAGGACTAGAAATTAACTAGATTTTCAAGCACTCACTACAACCTATTAGTCGAGATATGCGATTTATATAGGGGATAATAGATAATTTTCAGAAATTATTTTGCTTATAGTCGAAAGAATCATCATCATCATTTTCATCATTATCATTATCATCATTATTGTCATTATCATCATTATCATCATTATTATCATTATTATCATTATTATCATTATTATCATTATCATTATTATCATTATTATTATTATTATCATCATCATTATTATTATTATCATTATCATTATTGAGTGAGAGAGGAGTGCATGCCATCAAAGTGACACTGGGGTAAAATATACGAAGCCCAATATACCCATCATGACTACCCCTCTGATAAGGGTACACTATGCATATGCATCACAACCATATGTGCGCGACATGGTGATCTCATATCAAAATAAACAGCACATGACCTTGCAGGTGGGGCCCAGTTAGAATTTTCTTCAGGTCGAGTAACCCATCCCACTCGAAAGGTCCCTGAATAAGGGTTGTTTAAGGATGTTGAATGAAACACCCATGTTTCCAGAGGTGAATTATTCAAACCCCAAAGAATCCCTCTCAACACATGGCTATGATGCTCCCCCACTACTTCTGCTCGTGATCAGAGATGCACATATCGTCAGCCACTAAGGGACATGCTTAACTGGTTAAAGTCAAACAACTGACAAGCAAATCTGTGGTATTGAGCAGAATATTTGCTGTAGCCCATCTTTTATCATTATTATTGTACTTCCTCTGGTTGATTCTGTGAGATCAGACAGCAAACTGTTGACAGAAGTCTCGCAAGGTCTCTTTCCGCACATTATAAGCTTTGATATGCTGTTGCTAATTATCGTGGAAAATATTCAACAACCAAGTACCAATCTTAAATTCCTAGCTGTCCCCAACAGCTTGTTCTGTTCTCATGTCAATTCTGATTTCTCTGATATTTTTCTCGAACTTGTTTGTTAGCGCTCCGAGTGCCCTACAACTATTGGAATGACAAACACTCTCCTCCTAGTCCATATTCTTGCAGTTTCGTCTTTTAGTAGTCTGTACTTTAAAATTATGTTTAGTCCTTTGTCACTTATGCGTGCATTGTTGTTGTTATTGTTATTATTATTATTTATTATTATTATTATTATTATTATTATTATTATTATTATCATTATTATTATTATTATTATCGTCATCGTCATCATCATCATCATCATCATCAACATTACTACTACTACTACTACTACTACTACTACTACTACTACTACTACTACTACCACTACTACTACTATTACAACTACTGCTGCTGCTACTACCACAACTATTGTTGTTGATTTTGTTGTTTATGTTATATTAGAACTATTATAGACCTCACCGTTTTACTCGATCTAAATAAGTGACTGATTTCTGTTTGGTGTTTCTTTAAGCATTTCGCTTTCATGCTTACCATAGTGCTTCGGGCCCTTGTGGCCAGAAACTGGAATTTTATTATTATTATTATTATTATTATTATATTATTATTATTATTATATTATTATTATTATTATTATTATTTGTATTATTATTATTTTTATTATTATTATTTTTATTATTATTATTATTATTATTATTAACAGTAGTGGTTGTGGTAGTCGTAGTGGTGGTGTTGTAGTGGTGGTGGTGGTGGTGGTGGTAGTACTAGTATTATTATTATTATTATTATTATTAGTAGTAGTAGTAGTAGTAGTAGTAGTAGTAGTAGTAGTAGTAGTAGTAGTAGTAGTAGTAGTAGTAGCACCAGCATATAGTTTCAGACATTGAGCTTGTTGTTGCGTTTTATATATATATTATTTCAGGAACTGTTATTTCATTTGTTTTGACAGTCCATTCATTGTATTTAGTACAATTATATAAATAAATGAAAAAAGAGAAGAAAAAAAGAGTTACGGTATACAATATTAAATGCCGCAATGCATTCGGACAGTTTTCAGAATTAAGTATCGAAAGTGTTTAAGACGATACGAGCTACTCTCTTTTTGTTTTCAATATGAATATAAATTTCCCGTCGACGGGATAACAATTGAGACTAGCAAAACGATACGATAGTTTATAGAAAGCCACTTAAACGAAAAACTTACTGATATTGAAACTTATGAAACAAAGATAATACAATGGAATGTAGAGATTGAGTTACACAATAAAATATACAGCAAATGTGTGTCTATATACATACGCCCTTATGTATATGCTTGTATATATATGTATATATAAATATGTATATATATGTATATATATATGTATATATATGTATATCCTTATACATAGACGCGCAAGCGTATGTATGTATATACATACACTCTCATATTTATACACGCAACATATATGCATATATATATATATATGCATATATGTTGCGTGTATAAATATGAGAGTGTATGTATATACATACATACGCTTGCGCGTCTATATATATGTATATATATATATATATATATATATAATATATATATATATTATATATATATATATATTATATATATATATATATGTATGTATGTATGCATGAATACATATGTTCCTGCGTGTATCAGTGTATACATACATACATACATACCAAATACACAGCATTTCTGTTTGGCGATTTTCAACTTTGATAGTAAAGCAATGGATGTGGTCAAATAAAACGCTTTCTTGAAAAATTAACCCTTCACTCGAATCCTATTCATCTCAAGAATACTATGTTTAACATGTTCTCTAGAGGTTTGAAACGCTAGTGTTGTAGTCATGCTAATATTTATTATTATTATAAGTATTTTGCTTCATATGTACTAGTATGTGTTTGTTTACGCATGCATCAATATCAGATCACTCTCATAATTATTGGTAACAGTAAAACTCGTTACATCTTCGTTTACTAAAGTGAATCCTACATCAGATTAAACTGGTGAGGATGGACGGTGAAAAATACAGAAACTCGAAAGTAGGACTTATCAAACTAATAGGTTATATTTTCGTCTGCCATTGTCTAACGAGCAATAAATATTACTAATGCCAGAGTAAATTTGTTCACAGGTTTCATCTTAGTCTGCATGTTGTTTAATGCGTAATATGCACAATATGTGTGTATTCCTGATAGTTCGCTTTGTCCTTTGTTCATATTAGGTACATTTATGCAAGGGAAACATGATGTAAAATGTGAACGATGTTGATAAAGGAGAGTGTCTTCGAATTTTCATCAAAGGTGACTTTGTATTTTCCCCAAGTACCTATTCTTTTGGCAGTGGTATTTGGCACGCTTTGCACTTGTCTAACTTACGCATTTAGAAAGAGATGTTGTTATCAGATTTAAAATAACTCATTCCTGTTGAAAGAAATTATTTGAGCAGACAAAAGAAACATTCTTATATTTCATCCAAATGCCTATGATAACGGATAAAGTCAGTGCAGGCGAGAAAGGCACAGGATTTTGATGGAGATTTTTAGACCACTCCTTGTTAAAATCAAGGCTCAGATGTCACTCCCGTCATCAAGTCATATTTACATATTGACGATGAAGTAGGCTAACCCGATACGTAGATAACGTAGATATAGAGGGAGAAGTCTAAACGTCGAAGAATTGAGTAGAGGTCATCCGAACGTGCGATATAACAGTGGCGACCAGGATGAGATGCTCACACAGCCACTGTGTAGTAGTGCGACATAACACATATATAAAAACATGGCATGGCAACAGAGGGAATTGATGACATTTAACTGTGAAATTAGGCGGTTCACTCTCAAAATCAATATGGTATGAAAAATTGATAAGAAATTCTGTTTTAAGAAGTTGCTCATATTGAATTATTACAAATTATTACAAATTTGAGACAAGGCCAGCAATTTCGGGGAGGATGGCGTTTAAGTCGATTACATCGACCCCAGTGCTCGACTGGTACTCATTTTATCGACTCCGAAAGAATAAAAGGCAAAGTCGAACTCGGCAGAATATCAGCTCTGAGAGTATGTTCGGACAAAATGCCGCAAAGCATTTTTCCGGCATGCTAAAGAATCTGCCAGCTCACTGCCTTCTCATATTCAAATATTAAATAATAGCGTATATAATACCAGGTATATGCAGATACTTTTAACTGAAAACATGGTAAAATTGCACACAACAATCGAAACACCTATCTCGTGCAGTAGACAAGAAACCTTGAAACCACCAAACGAAAAAAATCTTATCAAATTTTGACCATGAAATTTAATGTAATCATATAAACAAAAATTGTGATTTTTTTGTATTGCAGGGTAATTTTTATGAAACTACTCGTACGTAAATTAAGCTGTAGATAATTTTTCATAGCATAGTAGGTGGATACATTCACCCTCAAAAATCAAACCCCAAATCTGGTGTTTATATTTTTCAAATTTCACACGGCTTCAACATTTACACGCAATTATACTCACACAAACACACACTCACGCATGCACACATGCACACACACACAGACACACGTGTATACATATGTATTTGATCTATATGCGCACATGCAAGCATAAAAAGCATACATCCATAGGCGCACATATATAAATGAGTATATACAAAAATATATATGTATGCGTGTGAATATATCTATGTATGTATATAGATATATATTATAAATATATATACATGCGTGTGTGCATGTACATACATGTATGTACATATATACATATATATATATGATTATACATACATGCATACATGTGTGAATATACAGATGTATGTATGTGTGTACGCGTGTGTGTGTTTATAATCATATCTGAGCAAAAATGTGTCTGATAAATGTGCAATTTGTAGTTGATGGTTCCCTTACTAGAAATTGTGGTTTGCGCTTTGCCCAAAGTAAAATTCATCTATCTAAAATATTTTCTATTCTTTTGTGAGATAGTGAACTAGGAATTATGAAACAACAGTTTTATTATAATGGAATAGATTAAGCAAACACTATCGAAACAAGGCAAACAAAACAAATCTCTCCAAAATTCATAAAATCTTCCCGTAAATCTAATATACCACCAAATAACGATAAATATGTATTTTAACCTGGCACTATCAGGTTTCTACGCAATCAAATTACTCATAAAAAATTCCTTCTTAACACATCACACATAATTCAATACGACTGCCGGCAAATGTATTATTCTTCTTTAAAGTATTATGTACCTTTGTGCTCAATAATCCAGTCAGCTACCTTGCTTAGCTTCTACTGAATGTTCACTATCCTCATTTTATCGGAAATTTAAACGGTAATATGTGAATTAAAACAGGTGTTGCAAATGGGTATTTTTACTGGTCCAAATTTTATGCATTTGGCAGACAACATCAGATTTCTTGTTTCTGGATGTCACAATTTTCAAAGGTTGAATCCATGTTATCATCAAGAATCTCAGAGTTTTTGCACCCATTTAACCACAACTGCATTGATTCTAAGTAACTATTCCCACCCCCTCTGTTTTGCCATTCAGGAATATCTGTTGACATGTTGTTGAATATTCCTTATTTCTAAATTGTTTTCCTTTTTTGCAACATTTCTCCATCGAATTCCAATGATTTCTTAATCACATTTTGTTCTGTTTTTCCGTGCAGTTAGATTGCATATACTTGCTTCAATGAATCTCCTTCATGTCTTCTGTGTGGAAGATTTTCTTGCTTGATAAGGATTTCTAGCTTCCTGATTGACCCATCTCTTCCGTACAGGGGGACAGTCATTGTGGACGTCATGTTAATAATATTTACAAGACTGAACATAAAGGATTACATTTCTAGTGTCTAAAAGAGTACACTTTCCTACATGCTAATCAATTCACTTGGATGCCTTACATGCAGTGCAATCAATGCTATATACATCGACATATTCAGATATTCATAAATCCCTTGATGTCTTTCCTCGAAAATGCTTAAACACATGAGCATATGAACCTGTTGGTCCTCACCCGGAAAGATTCGGCTGGTACGAATTTTTGGTCCAATAATATAAAAAATGTCCTGAATATTCTTATATTCCGTTTTCTGTTACCTAAGAATACACCAGAGGAATTGAGGTCAACCCTTATTCAGGTAATACTCCAAATAATATTTTCTTCAAGTGTGATGAGGTTGCGGAAACTTAACATTCCGTTAAGCGTTAAGATCGCTTTGAATTTTCTTCTCTGAAACCTGGTTATGAAGCTACACAGTAATCGGATTAAAGTAATGAAATTCCCATGTATTTTGTGCTACATCATTGATTCACAAGAACATTTGAATCATGTAGCCTCACTTAATACAATTCGAGATAATGTTTTACTGAGTTATTCACTTGATCGTTCATTTTTTTTAATAAGGTTGTACGTATGTTCTTTTGAGTTGGTGTGGAGGAAGGACGATTATAATGATTGTATTCTATTATTATTATGGCAATAGAAGCAGCTGTATCGCCACGAGACTATGTTGCTATAAACACTTTATAACCTGCTATTTCTGATAGTTCTGTCAGTAGAGCCTTCGTTCAATTTGCTTTTGAATGTCAAGGTTTGCATGATTATAAGCAAAGTAAATGTCTTCTATAAAACATTTTATAATCCAGTGATTAGCTACAATTTCATAGAGTTTATGTGAAATGTTGACTTCTACTTAAACTTCCACTCAGCCTACGCCTTAAGAGGAAATTACGTAGCAGAAATGTAGGATTCTGTCAGATCCATCTCCATAGGTTTCCAAGTCCCAAACTTTTTGCACATAATCAAAATCATTCTGAATGTTATGGTAAAAGCAAAAATATCAATGAAAATATTCACTTATATACATAATACAAATTATGTTGAATGAAGAACTGAAACTGTGATATATGAAAATATGCTGATTTCCTTCACAATGGGTGACATATAACCACGTACCCTGTAACGTGTACCTGTATATTTCACTTAAACTATTAATTAACCTAGTATTTGCGTCTAAAGTAATATGATATAGAATAAAGTGTTCTAACCAATATTCAGTCAAACAACTTCAGTATATTTAAACTGAAGTAGGTAGAGTAACTATCTTATCCATTGAAAGAAGCCACCTCATATTTTATTCTGTGTAAGGTTTTGAGAACCGAAGAGAAAAAAAAATTACATAAACTATAAAATTTCAAATTTACCTCAATGGTGCTTATTTGGCCGAAGATCGGATATTTTATAGAAGAAACTCAAGTCATGACTATCCTGTCATTTCTATACCCACGAATGCACTATCCAATGTTTGGATTTGATTTAAGGAAGCTTTGGCAATTATCTCTCGCTAATCTAAGGAACTGCATAGCAGCTCGTTTACTAACTCGCTCCGAGATAACTTCCTTTTGAAAATTAGATGTTCCTCTTAAATACATATATTTTTCATATACAGAGAGTCTATGTTATGTTTCTCTTCTTTGCTCAGTCTTTCATGAAATTATTGGACAGGTGTGTTGATTTATGATGGGTTACATTTTGTAAAATCAATAAAGTATCTTTGAACATGCTCTCTGAAAGTGAAAAATGGGAAATATATAACATCTGAAGACTCAGTTTTATAAATATATGTAAAATTAAAGGAAACATGTAAGGCTCTATGGAAAGAGATTTGCTCTACAAGCACCTGGTTTTTTTTGTTTCATTTTCAATTCTTGAGCAAAATGTTTATAGCAAAATCTCGGATAAACCAAATTTTGGGGAATGAAATTGGACAACGATGAATGCATGCAAGCCCGTTTCAGAAACCGTTTTTATTGTTTTGGTAGATTTAATACATTACCTGGCTCATGTTTAAATGAATCTCCATTTGAACTAGGTATCAGCTCTGATGATAACTCTTCCGTATTCTTGTGTTTGACCAGTAGATAAGGTTTTGAAATATATTATAGAATTTTCCTTCTCTGCTCTGAATAAAACATTAAAATACGAGGCTTCTATCGGAAGTAAAGAAAGGGATTGGTTAAAACGTGTTTGCGAGGACTGTGCTTCATTTTGTCGAATATGTAGAAGTCGGAGGGCAACAGATCTTGTTACCGTATAGAGAGGACCACTAACCTGCACAATTTACCGATTGCCTGATTGTGATGGTAAAGAAACGTGTGTAGTCACGCACTGTCATAGTGAATGTGGATCGCTTTCAGGTTCTTGATCAGTATCTTCTCTTAATACCCTCTTAATATCTCTATGTACCACTCAGTGTTTAGATACAGCTACGTTTCAGAATATCGAGAGGAATGCTGCATTCTTGATCCCTATCAAAAAAGAAAAAGCCGTCACCATAAATTTATATGCTGTTCTTTTTCTCTTCAAAATTTTAGGTTTTCGGAAAGTGGTGTAAATTATTCTGGACTGAGCCTTTAGTTCTGGATCATAAGAAAACAGCCACATTTCGTTCTATGTTACCAAATCGAAAAGGAAAGTGTCTTCATTGGTTTCAGTTACTTCAAGCCGATTAGAACATACTTCCACGCTTGAGTTATCCTCACTTCACTCACTTTCCTACACCCAAAGTCTTCAATGATTTTCTGCCATGCAGTGTGTCCAGACTCCACTTGCGCAGCAAACACGTGGTCTGTGACTCCACTGTCTGCTTGAATAAATTCGTCCATTCGTTGACCTGTAAGTGGTTGCAGTTGATGTCGCCTTCTGCTTACTTCATCTTCAATGTTGGTTTCCATTTCTTTAAACTTCGTCACTCCTTTGTGAATATTGTTCGTTTCAGATATCTATATGTCAGATATCTATGGTAACAACCTACTACTTTCTGTGGCTACCAAACAGTCTGAACCCCCTCATTCGTTTAGATCTTAATGATGGTCCGTTGCAATGAAAGAGAACAAGAAGAAAAGTTACTAAAGTGGAATAGGTATTTAATCAACATGTGCAATTTGAAGCTTCTATGTCATTTTTGCCCACGTATGCATTACTTAAGTAACAACACTTGCATATCCTACTTGAAAACTACCAACACTACATATTCATATTAGTCAACGCAATATGTATATTATGTGTAGTTCTATAAAACATATCAATTCCTATTACATCGTGTTAGTTCTATCAGCTCCTGGCTAGTATATCTATAGCTTTTCTCTGAATACAATCTATAAATTGAAGTGAAATGTCCTCTACTAGCGACCGTAAACGTGTTGCAGCCTTGTAAAGTTGGGGACCTATAGAATTCTCCTATAATCATGCATTAATATCTATAACAAAAATAATGTTACGATTCACGGTTTTCACTCAGGTGGGTTTTAAAGGTAACAAGCTAAAGGATGTAACTAAATGGCAACCCCCTTTTTTTTCAGAATTATCAAATATTGACTTCAAATTGTGACAGAAGTTCAATGAGTTCGGAAAATGGGGTAAATCAGTTATATCGATCCAAGTGGTCATCAGGTATATATTTCATTAAATTGGATGAAAGGCAAAGTCGACCTCGGCGAAGTTTGAACTCAGAATGCAAAGACGGACTAAATGTCAAGAAATATCTTGTCCGGCATGATAACAATCCAGCTTGCTGCCTTGGTATTATCAAATATTAATGGAGATAGCATGCTCTGCTCAGTTACGCACTTGACTAAAATCAAACAAACTGCTCTCACGCCAATATGGCATCATGCAACGCCTATCTAAATGTGACATTGAACTATGCATTCTTCATGCATTAAATTTGAATACAGATGGAATAAGCATGACTGGAAGGTGTTGGATCATA
This sequence comes from Octopus sinensis, assembly GCF_006345805.1. Taxonomy (NCBI): domain Eukaryota; kingdom Metazoa; phylum Mollusca; class Cephalopoda; order Octopoda; family Octopodidae; genus Octopus; species Octopus sinensis. The sequence goes on from NC_043003.1 coordinate 82,699,967, forward strand.
TGTGTGCTTGGTCAAAGTTGATCAAGGCTCAAATCACAAGAATTATAGAATACACTTTTATAAACAAATATGTCTTTTGTCTGACTAGTTTCGGTGTTCGAATGCTTCTAAATCTATATATCTAGTGTCGATTAAACAACATGATGCACACCTAATCTCCTAGTCAACAAAGAAATCGATTTCCAGTTGCTTGACCTGACAGAAATAGTAAGCACAATATCCTCATCTTATGCACTTCTAAATGTATGGAAGACATATGAGATAATAGAATCTTTATATATTTCTGAATAGAAGGATATTCAGGACTAGATACACTTTAATCGTAGCTCAGCTCCATTAGTGAATACCGATTTCTAAACAAGCAAAAGAAAGACACCAGAATCGAAAACTGACATGCGATACTCTCACATTTTCTAATAATTGCAAACACTTTCGGGGAAAGATCGTGTGTGTGATATAGAGAGCTAAAGAGGGAAAGAGAAAGAGAGAGAGAGAGAAAGTCAGAAGGAGAGAAACAAAGAAGAGAGAGTGCTTGATTACATGCAAGATCCACAAACCTTCACAAAACCACTTAGAAATGATTTGTGTTATGTGAATCTTCTGGAATTGCTGCAAAAACGGTAGAGTTTATCTTAGTTTCATACATGATAAACTCCGGAGAGCTTCCTCAAAAATCACACCAGTGATTAAATAAGCCAGAGCAAATACTTACAAAACTGAGATACAATTCTACTGATGGCTCCACATAGCTCAATGTGCATTTTATTTAAAGTAAGATCTCTCACCATTGAGAATTCATTTGTCTCATCAAAAGAAGAGTTTGAACATCAACAAAAGGAAATAGAAAAAGTCTGCAGCCCCTTCATCACAAAGCTCTATCAAGCTACTGGTGGTATGTCCGGTGGTATGCCAGGAGGTATGCCTGGTGCTATGCCAAATTTCGGAGGTTCCTCTAATGGTGCAACAAAAGGAGGAGGCAGTGGCCCTATCATTGAAGAGGTTGATTAAAACCTTCTTCATTCTATATTCTGGCCACATCACATTGCTTCCCTCCTATATTTATTATCATTATTATTATTATTATTATTATTATTATTATTATTATTATTATTATTATTGTTGTTGTTGTTGTTGTTGTTGTTGTTGCTGTTGTTGTTGTTGTTGTTGCTACTATTATTATTTGGTGAGAGAGCAGTGCATGCCATCAAAGTGACACTGGGGTAAAATATGCGAAGCCCGGTATACCATCATGACTACCCATCTAGAGTACTCTAGGCACATGCATCACTATTATTATTATTATTTATTATTATTATTATTATTATTATTATTATTATTATTATTATTATTATTGTTGTTGTTGTTGTTGTTGCTGTTGTTGTTGTTGTTGTTGCTACTATTATTATTTGGTGAGAGAGCAGTGCATGCCATCAAAGTGACACTGGGGTAAAATATGCGAAGCCCGGTATACCATCATGACTACCCATCTAGAGTACTCTAGGCACATGCATCACTATTATTATTATTATTATTATTATTATTATTATTATTATTATTATTAGTTATTATCTGTTATTGCTATTGTTGTTGTTGTTGTTATTATTATTGAGTGAGAGAGCCGCGCATGCTATCAAAGTGACACTGGGGTGCAAATATATGAAGACCATTATACCCAACATGACTACTCGTCTGATAAGTGTACATTGGGCATATACATCACAACTGTATGTGCGCGACATGGTAATCTCATATTAAGATAAATAGCGCATGACATTGCATGTGTCTCCCACATGGAATTTTCTTCGATACGAATAATCCACCTGATCAAATGGTTCCTGAATAAGATTTATTTAAGGATGATGAACCAAAAAAAACATGCTTCCAGAGGTTAATTATCAAAATCCCCCCAATTAATTTCTCTCCCACTATTTCTGTTCCTGATCAAAGATGCACATATCGTCAGCCACTAAAGGTCATGCTCAGCTGGTTAAGGTCAAACAACTGACAAGCAAATCTGTGGTATTGAACAGAATATTTACTGTAGCCCATCTTTTATACCAAGACAAAACAATGTATATGGTAACACTTCCAATCAGTTAAGATCAGAAACCATTGATAACACTTCCAGTCAGTCAAGATCAAAAGTCATTGATAACACTTCCAGTCAGTTACGATCAGAATCTATCTATTAATATTATTATTGTTTTTGTTATTATTATTATTTATTATCACAATTTATTTTAGCTCCTGGAGTCTTGTGTGTATAGCGGGATTACTACGTTCAGCCTACAGTACGATGCTATTTGTTCTGGCAGCTAGTAGAGTCGTTTGTACGTCGGCAAGCTGGCAGAGTCGTTAGTAAGCTGGGCTCATGTTTACAGCAACAGGAACATAGAATACATATTCTACTATTATCCAATGTAAAGATAGATGTTATGCTTGAGCACCTGGAACCTTGCCACCTGTTACCAAATTTACTATGCTATATGCCCTCTTCATCAATCTTGTACTTTCCCAATAATTCTGGTAATTCTGTTCCCGTATCTTATGCCCCCACCAATATCTTTCGGGTGCCGTTTCCAAAGCTTTGACAGTAAGTGGCAGTGTCTTCAGTTTTTTTTTTGTCTTCCACAGGTATGCTATCACGTATTTAAAATGATTATACACCTCTGCTTTCTCACATGTGGGAAAATGTTGATGGTAAGTAGTAACATACTATAAAGGTGGAGGTTTCAATCCCTTCCTGGAAGACTTGATATGTGTTTAAGATGAAGCTCTGGTAGAACAGTTACCACACTTGTCAAAATGCCTAACAGCATTTCATTGCTGTTTACGTTCTGAGTTCAAATTCAACCGAGGTTAACTTTGTCTCTCATACTTTCGTTGTCAAGAACTGGGGTCGATGTCATCGTATATCCTTCTCTCCTAAATTTTAGGCCATGTGTCTATATTAGAAAGCATTATTATTACTTTTATCATTTTCATATCTAATATACTCGGCTTGTTGCAAGAAATATCGTCAGACACATTAAGGCCTGTGTTTAAGTTTTCCGATCGCTCTTTTTTCACTACAGCCATCTGTTATCTGGATTCGTATACTTTGGTATTTCTTTCAAGAATGTCTGTGCATCTTGATATACTTTCATTTGTTTTTATATCTTCCTACTTGCTTTTATTTTTTGGGAGTCATTACATTATTATTATTATTATTATCATTATTATTATTATTATTATTATTATTATTATTATTGAGTGAGAGAGCAGTTCATGCCATCAAAGTGACACTGGGGTAAAATATACGAAGCCCAATATACCCATCATGACTACCCGTCTGATAAAGGTACACCAGGCACATGCATCACAACCATATGTGCGCGACATGGTGATCTCATATCAAGATAACAGCACATGACCTTGCAGGTGGGGCCCAGTTAGAATTTTCTTCATTTTGAGTAGCCCATCCTGCTCAAACGGTCCCTGAATAAGGGTTGTTTAAGGATGTTGAAAGAACCACCCATGTTTCCAGAGGTGAACTATTCAAACCCCAAAGAATCCCTCTCAACACATGGCTATGATGCTCCCCCACTACTTCTGCTCGTGATCAGAGATGCACATATCGTCAGCCACTAAGGGACATGCTCAACTGGTTAAGGTCAAACAACTGACAAGCAAATCTGTGGTATTGAGCAGAATATTTGCTGTAGCCCATCTTTTATACCAAGACAAAACAATGTACATGATAACACTTCCAATCAGTTAAGATCAGAAGCCATGAGAGCCACTGCCTGGTACTGCATCAGGGCATTTACCTGGTACTGCATCAGGGCATTGCCTGGTACTGCATCAGGGCATTTACCTGGTACTGCATCAGGGCATTGCCTGGTACTGCATCAGGGCATTATTATTATTATTATTATTATTATTATTATTATTATTATTGTTATTATTATTATTGTTGTTGTTGTTGTTGTTGTTGTTGTTGTTGTTGTTGTTGTTGTTATTATTATTATTATTATTATTATTATTATTATTATTATTATTATTATTTTGTTGCCTTTGCACAGCTTCTAACACTGGAGATGTACTACGTTGTCTGCTGTTCACTACCAGTGAAATAAGGTAACACCTCATATTTTTCGAGGACCATCAGGAGTATTCGAGCGGTTCCGAGCAGTGCTGTTTTCTGCAAGTGCTCCACCCTCATTGCGTCCCCTATTTGTTCCATGTACTTCTCAAGATATTTATTCACTGTTCACAAGGCTCCGACAATTATTGGTAATACTACCACTTTTTCAGCGACAACAGCTGCTTAACCTCCAAAGATAACATGTTATATATATTGACTTTTCTTTCTTCCTTATCGCATAGCTTGTTGTCAGCTGGGCATGCTATATCTATGATCCAGTATAGTCTATTTTCTTTCGCAATTAAGACTGGTTACTTATTCTCTATCACATTGTTGCACTGAATCATAAAATCCCATAGCTTTCGCGTTTATGTCCGTACTACTTTTTGCTCTGTCAAGTTCATACTTTTTGCAAAGTGCCCAATGGACAATCCATAGTATATTGCTATTATGACACATATTCTTTGCGGGCTAATGGCGTACATTGATGGTAATATACCATACCGTTTCACCTTTTTCTCCACAAATTCTGCCCTGATCACTTTCTAATGTGTTGTTCATTCTGTATTTCATATAGTTGGTTCTTAATGCTTGCTCTTGGACAAAGTTCGAGCCTCCGTTTCCGGTTTTAAATCACTTTTAGCCATTCATAGCCATCTTTTTTCTCTGTCTGTCTGATCTTCAACATCCATATGAAATTGCTCATGTATTTTTTTCGTTATCCACCTATTTTCAGTTTCATTTGTTTTCAATTTCTTGTATAGTGTTTTATCTTTGCAATCTTTCATCCTACAGAAGCCTGACCTTCCTCCTTCAAATAATAGCGGTTCTGTGGCATTTTTTACATACCATGTTATGTTGTTTTCTTCTGCTCTTATGCTGTGTTCGCATCCAATAAGACATCTTCCACCTCTTTTTCTTAATTCTCACAGTCTGCCTGTGTCAAATTTTAGGTGGAGTGTCCCATATATAGTTAGCAGCTTCCTTGTCTTTCGTTCGTCTACTCTCCATGCGATTATCCTTACTCCATATCTAAGGAGTGAAACAACCCAGGTTTTGATAGCTTCAGTCTTATTCCGACCGTTTAATTTCGACAACCTCCCCCGACGATATCGTTAGCCCGTCCATACATTTGATTTTGCCTCTCTTCAAGACTAACATACCATTTTTTGTTGGCGGCTTTTGAATACATACCCAGCTTTTGCTTTCCTTAGAATCAGTGTTAGTGGTATTAGGCATAGTACAAAGATCAGTGGGGACAGACAATCCCCTTGGAAGATGCCCCTCCTATTTTCTACTCTCCCTAAACTTCTTCCGTATGCTGTCAGGTCCGTCCTCCAATTCGCCATACTTTTCCCAAACAATCGCTCAACATTTGATACCATATCAAATCGGTCCATACACTCCATTATCCAAGAATGTGAGATCATATCGTACGCCTTACGATAGTCGATCCATGACATGGCTAAGTTACTTTTCCTTTTCATGCAGTCGCTGAGAACATTTTTGTCTATCAGAAGTTGATCCTTGGTACCTCTGCACTACGCTTGCAATCCTTCTGCTTATGTCGCAGGACTCCATTTTTTCGTATGTTCGTTCATTGACTCTGCGAGCATTCCAGTCATAATTTCCACATAAGTGGTGGACAGGGTATCAGTCTGTAATTGTCTACCGTAAATCCTTTTTTTTGTGTTTTTCAAGCACAGCACTGTCCTACCCAATGTCAACAACTCTTGTGTTACTTGGTCGGCAGTTAACAAGGTGTTGAGTTACGCAGCTATTCGTGCATAACATTCACCAAATATTTTGATCCAGTAGCCTTGAACTCCGTCTGGTCGCGGGGCCTTCCAGTTGCTCATTTTTTTGCTGATTTCATACACTTCCATAATTGAAATGACTACTTCTGCCTGTTTTGGACATACTACTGTTTGTTTCAGTTCTTGCAACTATTTAGCTTTCCTTCCTGTGCTCCTTGTCTTTGCTCCAGATGTCACTCCAAAGCCTTTGACTTTCAATGTTATCTGTACACTCTCCATTTATTTCTTTACAGAATCTCTTCTGATCTACTCTGAATAAGCTATTGTGGTGGTAACCCTTCATTCTTTGGTCATATCTTACCATCTTTACTTTCTTTGCAATGAGGCGCTGTTTCGGTTCCTTCAATGCTACTTTCAGGTAATGTGTTCAAATTCAGCCGTTCAGGGCCGCACTGGAATTGATGTAATCGACTTCTTCTCTTTCCCCGAATTTAAAGCATTTTGCTTCCAGAAGAAAGGATTATTATTATTATTATTATTATATTATTATTATATTATTATTATTATTATTATTATTATTATTATTATTATTATTATTATCATCATCATCATCAATATTTTCATTATTATTATTATTACTATGAATATTATCATTATTATTATTATTATTATTATTGGGAATTTTCTCTCATTATTAATTACAAGATATTACAATCTACTCTGGAAGAAAGACTGCATATAAATGCTATAAAGACTGTAACATGAGGTTGATTTGAAAGTAAAGCTATGAATCTCTCAACTACCATAGTTTCAATAATGTCTAGAATGTCACAGATTCATTAACTCTCAAATTTTTATTTCAATAGTACAACATGTCGCCATCGTATTTCATTTGAGATCTCAAACATTCTAAAGTGCTAACAACAATGTAACATCAAACAATGTTAAGAAACGAGCACATTTGACTTCTTCAGAGAGGACACAGTAAGATATAGAGAGAAATGGACAATGAAAGAGGTGACGTTATCGCGATATACTAGCGTAATGTTTAGAGCTCGGTAAACGGAGAATACAGATTCTAGTATTATCTAGTCTAAAGACAGACAGAAGAAAAATAATGTTAAAAAGGTGAATGACTTCTCAGTGATGCTGGGAATATAACACTGATGAAAATGTTGGCTGTCATTATATTAATATCTATGTGATCTAAATAGCCCTGGGTCAACATATGAGGTTATACAACTCTTCGGTTCCACAAGAGGTATGAGAGATCAAAAAAGATGAGATTTTCCCTTTATACAGTTTCTCCTCATAGTCATACACAGTTGGCGATGCAAAGATTTATACAAGTGGCTAGAGTCTTCTTAGTATTGCAGGATTTTTGGGGACATGGTAAGGGGAAACTGTAGAATCTTTGTTGTTTGCACTTTCAGAATGACAGAGTTTTAACACATCACGTCATTATATTTGTTTACCGAGAATTTTTTGTAATGGCCTTACTATTATTATTGGTTTCATAAAATAAAATTAAATTTTGAAGCTCTAAAAATAACTAAACAATTGAAAACAATATAAACAAGGTGAAGTAACAGATGTTATTGTCAGAAATGTAGCAAAAGAGATTGTATGAAGATACATCTATTTGATTATGTAACAAAGAATTTTACTCAACAGACAAACAGAAATTTGTAAACGCAGAACTATCTCAATCACAGCTATCATAGAGATATAGATACGATGAGTCAAGTATTCTTGTAATACGGTGAGTATATGTATGCATATATATATATATATATATATATGTGTGTGTGTGTGTGTGTCTGTGTGTGTGTGTGTGTGTGTGTGTGTGTGTGTGTGTGTGTGTGTGTGTGTGTGTGTGTGTGTGCGTGTGTGTGTGTGTGTTGAACAAAAACTCGATAAAGTATATTAAAACGTTCGGATAGATAGACGACACAAAGGCAGACAAAAGGTGCAAAAATTAGGACAGGCAATAAAGACATTCTTTCCTCAGCCACGACCATTTCGGATAGTGACTCTTGAGTTGGTTCGATCTGGTTGTCCCCAAAAAGGTCTAAGCTAAGAGCATTAGATCCCTTTGTAAGAAAGCTAGCGAATGTTTACGGCAACAAAGACAAAAAATCCCCCCCAAAAGAACATGATACAGTATTACGAATACAAATATATATATATAAGAAATATTGAATTTCTAAATCTCTCGTAGAGACATGTACGGTGGTGGGGCGATAGAATGGTTGTATACTGTCAATCTAACAAGAACGTGACAGTAGGGGGTACACCACCGCTGTATAGCCCTAGGAAGCATCGAACGCCTCCTGATGGCTTTGACACATTTTTCCCTGTGTCCTTATATACATTTACGAAGGGGAGACAAACACCCCCGGCTGCCGGAACTGCATCTAGGGACACGTGTTTCAGGATCGTTGTCCTTCATCGGCCTAGAGTAGCAGACACCGGTCAGCTGGTGATATTTGCATCGACTTCGTAATTATATATATCTATATTCAGTGAAGTCTATTCACTGATAAAAGAAATTCCAACCTTGTCTGATTTTCACGTTTTATTTACAATCTTATATAAGATAATATAATATAATATAATAAAATAAAATAATAGAATGTAAAATGTTCATTCTGATTGAACTAGAACTTTCATGCATTAAATTCTGCAATCTTCAGGTTCATGTAGTAGTGGTGACAGTCATGCTTCACAATTTTTGACTGTAGCGAGATGATTGAATCTGTGCCTTAAATACAGCTGTGTAGGCTCCAGATTGCTAGGTTTTGCAAACTGTATTCTGACCAATCAGTGTGTAGTATCATTCAATTACTTAAGCTGATTGGTTGGTTGAGCTGATTGGTTTAGGCGTCACGCTTTGTTGGACATGTCAAGAGTCCTGTATCTTAACTCTGGCCGAGGCAGCAATTGTTGGGCTACTTTTAGAAATGTTGTAAATAGCCTTTGTCAGAGATTTTTATATTTTTATATTTCAATTGTCATCATCATCATTGTCAGCACCTTAATTATTGTTGCTAGTGGTGATGGTGGTGGCAATAGAACTTTTAACCCTAAATAAGATAATTTTCCTGCTATCTCAGTATTATTATTATTGCTTATTTAGCTTGGGTTTGAATTTATCAATAAAATTATTTTCTCTGATTTTCCTCTAGATTTCACTTCGGCTGTGTAAGTTGTAGAATGGAAATATTATATATATTTTCCGACCACATGTTGCTAGGTGGTTACTCAAAGGTATCTGACGGACCTCTGGGTCTCTAATCTGTTGTCGGTGTACACGTGAGCGTTCTGATAGTGCATTTCCCGTCTGACCTACATATATTTCTTCACAATTTGGGCATTTGATGCAGTAAATTAAATTTCTGCTTTTGCAGTTCATATTCGCGTTTGTGAATATTTTCCCAGTTTTTGTGTTTATATATGTATGAATTGGCATGTGCCACATCGGCTAACATGGCATTTAGATACAGTGAATGTTTGGTCTTTGTTGCTAAGGTCAAATTTTGCCTTTGTTAGTAATTTTTCAAGTTTTCAGGCTGTCTTTTACTAAGAACTATAGCTCGATCCGTGATTATGTCTTTTAATTCATTACTTTGGGCAATGATTGGTAGGTTTGCTTTGGCAATGTTGAAGATATTCTGGTGACATGGGTTGTGTGTCACTATGAATGGTATGACTTGTTCTTGTTTTCCTCTTCCTTGGGTTGTCCTAAGTTGTTGTATGAGTATTTTTATAACCCGCTGTATGCCATTTTCTATAAGTAGAGATGGGTATTTTCGTTTGAGCAAAAATTCTCTTAGTTCTGTTAGGCGTTTGTTCCTGATATTTGCATCTTCTATAATGGTACAAATTCTTCTGGCTAGGCAGTATGGGATGTTGCGTTTTGTATGTGGTGGATGGCACGACTTAAAATTTAGGTATTGATGTGTGTCTGTGTGTTTATAGTATCTGTGGTGATGGTGGTGTCTTTTTTAATTACCACTATATCTAGGAATCGTAATTTAGTACTACTCATCTCCTTTGTAAATTGGAGAGATGGATGTAGGTTGTTCAGGAGGATATTGAACTCTTCCAGAGTATTTAGAGATTCTGTGCAGATTATGAAGCAGTCGTCATATATATATATATATATATATATATATATATATACATACATATGTGTATGTATGTTTGTATGTATATATAATATACATATACATATATACGCACGCCTGCACACACACACACACACACATATATATATATATATTCAGAAACACACATATCGACATAAAAGTAGTTTTGTTTCCCTCTCTCTATGTATATAAATGTGTGTGTACAGAGAGAGAGAGAAAAAGAGAGATAGATGGATGGGTGGATAGATAGATTGATAATAGATTGATCGATACATATACATATATATGAATATAAATACATACATATACATATGTATTATCATTATTATTATTATAACTATTATTAATATCATTATTAAAACATTATTATTTAAAACACCTTGTTTCGGCACCATGCGACTTAAAGGTTCGAGAAATCTCGGTCGTTGGGCTCAGTTATGAACCACAATAGAGGCGATGCAGGAAGTCCTGACTAGCTACCATTTACCGAGCCGTCATTGGTCAAGTGAGTCACCTGGCGCTATTAGATGAGAGGTGAACTTTCAAGAGACTCTAGATGCATTAAAAAGAACTCTTTGAGCAGCGTAGCTGAAAGCGCTTGTGGTTGTCCGGTCTCCAAAGAGATTGCGGTCGATGGTGTTTGTGTGTGCTCTCAAGGCGTATGAGTACGTAGATGTGTGCGTCTGATATCTATGCGCATGCGTATGTGTTGGAGTGTGCGTGCCTGTGTATTAGCTGGCGTGCAGAGGAAAGCTGATGGCATCATCTCGTTGATGCATTCGTTTGTGTTTGCTAGGTTGTGTGTACGTATGGATGTTTTATATATATATATATATATATATATATATATCATAATGTGAAATAGAAAGATGAATAATCTTGTAGTAGATTAATCAAAAGTTTAACCGATACCTTAGTAGCAAAAATCACAGCAGTAAACAGCACGGTTGGAGGTACAACCATATGGTGTTGCAACCGTGCGTTGGTGCGGATAATTGAAATTAAAACATTATTGGTGAATTGAAGAAATGGAGCTGAACGCAGATTGAACAGAAATCGTTTTATTTCATTCTACACGTGTTTCGAAAGGCACAAATTACCAAAATCCGATTGAATAATGGCACCATATTGTGTCTTTCTCTTCAGGAAGAAAATAGGAAATCCGTTGGAAAAACAAAAACAGAACAGAGGCGGAACAAAAACAAATCGAACTATGCTCCAAAGAGCCCATGGCGAAACTGTTTATCAGTGTATGTTGAGAACCGGTGGCTGAAGAATTTAACGGGTCAGGCATCGGTCAATCATGTGGGTGAGGGTGTGTAGGTGTTCTTTGTGACCGAGAATAAAGTTCTGACTATTTAAGGAATATTGGATGTTTTATAAGGGGCGAGAAAAAATCTACTTAGAGACGTGTGTGTGTGTATACTGTTCTATATATGTGTGTGTTGGCGTAGGGGTAGAAAACATTTTTTGTGTACGTGTGTGCGTTTGATCGTTCGGCTGTCAGTGGCTACTGCCGTGAGAACCGTTGGGTGGCAGAAAAAAATATATATATTATGTTTTATGTGTGTGTGTGTTCATCTAAGCCTGCCTTGTCAAGGAAACCCCCCGCTGTGAAAAAACCAAGCCCCGTTTGTCTTACAGGAGTAATTCCCCTTGCAGTGGTTAATCGTAGATATCTTAAAGGCTATTTCAGAATTTGTTACCAAGGGCTATGGGTGCCGGTATTATTTATAAACGCTATTTAAAAGCCAGATAAGTGTAACGCCGCCAATGGGGGCATCGAAAAGCCGACTGTAAAAGCCCGTTTACCATCCGGCCTCTGGCAAACAAAATATGGAAGAGTTCGGAGACACAAAGGTTGCACTGCCTTCTGCCCCTATCAAATGGGAGGGCCACCGACAAAATTGACCATTCCAGCCTGTAGCTTAAGTTCGTATCCTTCAGTCGCCATATTAGCTTACTGAGTCCCGTGGTCTGGCGCTTGTTCATGTCCCGAAAAGTTGCGTAATGGTTGGAGACACGCAAAGACAATCTTGAGGATGAGGCCCCTACATAAGTGAAGACATCTGAGTCCGTGTAAACCTTGCATTGGTAGACGGCGTTTTTGATCTTGGAGTTCGCCGACGTGAATCTTATTCTGCTAGGATTAGTTTCTGAAATTAGAACTGCGTTCCTGTCCCTATATTCGTTCCGAGACCTGCAGCCGCTTACTACTCTATTTTCCACTACGTCACTATTAACTATAGGAATAACCCCTGATTCTCCACTATCTATCAGAGTGCTGTCATTGCTACTGCCCGTGGTGCTGCTATTGCGGGAAATGATGCTGGGGATGCTATTGGGGCTCTCTACCCTACTCCCATTGTTACCGTCAACCACAACACCCCTATTTATAACTATACCCCTAGTGGGTACTCCCTGGCTGGAGCTGAGATTATGTGTCACTGTACTGGCTCTCATATCATTATTACTACTATAATTATTCCTACTGAGCATTAAACCGGGAGCGGAAGAGGCTGTGCCTCCGGAAAAAGGTGATAGGGTCTTAGTAAGTAGCCTATTATTATGGGAGGCGATTATCTGGGCGAGGTTTTTAGTGTTGGAGAAAGCTATCCTAACTTTATGCGAGTTAACCGTGGAGTAATATTTGGAATTTCTGGGGACGTTATTGGCGATGGCTTGTCTAAACATGAGGGGGAGGTTAGTTCTAATCTGCTTACCAAAGGGGATTACAAACCATATATGCTTATTCCTATCAGTGTGATGGGTCGGGACGCCAGCTCTCGCGTTCGAGTGGGTGATTCTCGGATGAATAACGGGTCTTGGGTTAGTGTAAGACCTCCCGGACCGATAATTATCCTTGTTCGCTAAATTAAATGCGGGAGCGACTACCCCGGCATCCGCCGCGCTCCCGTCCTTACTTAAAATGTTAATGTTATTATATACGGCCCTATCCTGATGACCGAATGATGGCATCGGAAGGGCCGGATCAATATAAATTACCTTCTGCCTATAACCGGCCTTGGATAGTGCGGCGTTATAAAATTCCGCTTTCTGCATAAAAATATCGGCACTGGCGGACAAGCCAGACAATCTTAGAGAGATGTTTTTAACCAAATTGTCTGTTACGGTTTTGGCATGATTAGAGAAGACACTGACATACTTCAAATTAGTGGAAGGTTTATGGTAAGGCAGTATGAGTCGCTATTAAGGTTAAGTGTAACGTCTAGGAAATTAGCCTTGGTGAGTCCATTATCAAAAACTATACTCATGCCCATTCTATTAAAAAACCTAGCTAACCTGCTCTTAGTTTTCTGCACTATTCTGTTCGTGGTGTTTTGCAGGTAAAACAGACAATCGTCACGATACAGGCCGCCCGCGATCTCCGGGAATTGGTCGGACAATTCGTAGAGAATATATATTCCGACCAAATCGGCTATCTGCGCACTGTCCGAACTACCCATAGGCACATCAAATTCATTGGGAGTATCTTTACGGATCCACAACTTATTATCAAACTTAATAAACGATTTCCTGGCAACTAAAATGATATCTATCTCTTCTCTGGTGAGGCCAGCCTTGTTGTGAGCATGCCAGAGGGCCTTATTTAGCACACTAGGCTTAATCGAGGGGTAGAAGCTGGCGATATCAAACTGAATGAACCTAGTACGGTTCTTATTGGGGATGGAAGAGAACCACTTCACTACCTGCGAGGAGTTGGCCCAGAGGCTGAGCTTCAGCTTGTTTACTAAACTAGGGATATATTTATCTAAAATGTACTTACTGATTATCCCGATATCAGATCTAGCAGGGCATATGAGTCTTAGCGCTGGGTTGGTGTGGAAGTTCGGTTTATGGTCCTTCACTATAAATCTGGGTTGCTTAGGGCTAAGCGGCTGAGTTCTCATTTGAATTCGGTGTTTAAATATTATTTCCTTAATTTCCAAGTTTACCTTCCTCAGGGTACTCCAATTGGTTTTTCTATAATTTTTCTTGATCTCTTTACCGAGTAAATCTAGGTACTGCTTAATGGGCATCTTGTATGTGTTCCTGGTCTTGTCGGACTGGACCAGGACTCCGTCCGTTCTATTAATGTCCTTGGTAAATTTATCTAGGTATCTGAGGTGGGCATTTCTCCTGGGTGACTTCCTGAACTTAATCTTTCTAACTATGTCCCACAAGTCGTCCTCAAACTTCTTCAGTCTTGGGTTAGGTGGCGGCGTATCCAATGTTTTAAAAAGCCGGCCGTATTCGGACGATGCTGTTGTCCGATTTTAGATCTTCGTTCTCGTGGAAGAAAATGAGCAATCTTATCCGGTTTATGAATGCGTTGGTTTTACAAACCAACTCCTTAAGGAAGGCATCCTTCGGTGGTATAGGAATATCCTTAAGGGACGCATCAATCTCGAACAACTCCATTATTGGTATCGGTTAAAGTAGCAGTTTCTTGACGAAGCGGTATGTATTATGTGAAATAGAAAGATGAATAATCTTGTAGTAGATTAATCAAAAGTTTAACCGATACCTTAGCAGCAAAAATCACAGCAGTAAACAGCACGGTTGGAGGTACAACCATATGGTGTTGCAACCGTGCGTTGGTGCGGATAATTGAAATTAAAACATTATTGGTGAATTGAAGAAATGGAGCTGAACGCAGATTAAACAGAAATCGTTTTATTTCATTCTACACGTGTTTCGAAAGGCACAAATTACCAAAATCCGATTGAATAATGGGACCATATTGTGTCTTTCTCTTCAGGAAGAAAATAGGAAATCCGTTGGAAAAACAAAAACAGAACAGAGGCGGAGCATTCCATATTTTGTTTGCCAGAGGCCGGATGGTAAACGGGCTGTTACAGTCGGCTTTTCGATGCCCCCATTGGCGGCGT
>NC_043003.1:82719892-82729892 GCF_006345805.1 Octopus sinensis
TAGATATCCTAAAATAGTCTTAGATTTATATCACCCAGAAGGTGCCTCTTTTCCATTCACCAAAGTGAGTGGAGTTCTGGCCATGAATAATTGGTTTCATCAGATCATCGGGTGTTTTGACCCTAAACCTTAACGCCCACCCACTAGTGGTTCTGCAGAGATCGCCAAATCACTTACCGTTATCTCCTTTTGGTTATGTACGTTATCTAGTTGTCAGTTTGTTGGGCAGAAAAACACGAGATTATATTGAGTTCTTTGAGAAGAAGGCATGCCCCTTAGCGAAATAGTAGTGTTGTTCTAATTATGATGGTCGGCTGTAAAGTTCATAGGCTGACCAATATACTCTCAAGGAGGGTGATTAAAGAAGGTTTATGTTTCAACATATTCTCCCTTGCGGATCACACATTTCTGCCATCTGTGTTGCATTGTTTGGACCCCAGTGGTGAATGGTGAAGATGTCTTTATGCTATTGGTCAAAAATGTCTTCAACAGCAAATATGACGTCCACATTACTGGGTTTTGGGTTCCTAGCCAAGTGTGTTTTTATGCTGAGGAACAGCTGATAGTCAGATGGGGCTAAATTAGGAGAATAGGGAGGGTTATCAACTAGTTCAAAGCAACAGTCATGCACAGCAGCCATTGATACCAAGGACGTGTGTGCTAGATCATTGTACTGATGAAACAAGACTACTTTCGCCAGCTTTCCTCGGCGTTTGGCATTGTGCTCGCCATTAATGGTGTGGCCCTTTTGAAGATAGTAAATAAAAACAATGCATTTTGCATCCGCAAAAACTGAAGCCATCACATTTCACATTCTCTGCAGATACAACTTGGCCTACTTTGAAGCACGTGAAAGAGGGTTTTTCCACTGTCTGGATTGTCTCTTTGTCTCTGACTCAAAGGGAAGAAGCAGCTAACACCAATCCCGGGTTAGGAAACGTTCAGGCCAACTAGCTGGATCTGTCTCAAAAGTTTCAGGTCCTCTTGTTATGTAAACAGCCTATTGGGCTGCTGATTTGGTGTCAGAAAACGTGTCACTTCTGAGCAGAAACTTTCGTCAAACCAGGTTCATTGGGCGGAATGTTCTCAACTCTCGCTCGGGATATGCTAATGACATTAGATAGTTCATGTATAGTCATTCATCGATGTTTTCCTCACTGGTGACAGTTGACAGACGTCCAGGTCTTGGATCATATTTCTAAATTTCAGCTGCCCATCTTTAAACTGTTGACTGAACTGGAGCATCATAACCTAATGTAGCAGCCATGTCAGCATGAATGTCCTGAGAGGGTGGGTAAACTCTTCTTCTTCAGGTACTTGATAACACCAGGATGCCAAATTGTGTCCAATTTCAAGAGCAGTAGCTACTAGTTTTGAGGTCTTCTTTTAACAACAATCTGCCAGTTGACCTCTAAATAAATAATGTTATTAATGTTATT
Source organism: Octopus sinensis (assembly GCF_006345805.1). Lineage (NCBI taxonomy): Eukaryota > Metazoa > Mollusca > Cephalopoda > Octopoda > Octopodidae > Octopus > Octopus sinensis. The sequence goes on from NC_043003.1 coordinate 82,721,332, forward strand.
AACAAAAATGTTTGAAATTAATCCAAGCAAGACTTCACAGCTCTACCATCACTCTTTCATAGTCAGCTTATAAACCTTTTAACCCACCCTCGTATATAAACGAATGTCTTATCCGCAAAGAATAAGATCCTCATATAAACAATTGGGAAGATGTGGGAAACAGATTTGTTGTCGCTTCATGTTTAGAGACCCATAACGATTTAATCTCTTCTCAACGACGATTTACAAAACACTGAAAGTTAAAAATCACCAGTAATAATTATTACAACGGAAATGATAAAAAGGTGTATTTGAATATTTAACAAAGATTGAAAGAAATCTGTAAGATTTTATAGAATATACGGTTAGGTTTGTGATTAGATATATTTTTCTTTCTATAATGCATCATAAAATATTTGGAGTAAGAAGATGCTGAAAAAAGGCATTTACAAGATTGATTGTACGAATATAGTATATTTTATAAATAAGTGGCAATACTTTAAACATTCCTTATTTCCAGTCTTGCTGAAATCAGCTGTGGTTTTAAGATCGGTAAAGAAAAGTATTACCCAATTGCTATCTACCGCGAAATTAATTGTATTATAATTTATGTAGCCATTCAATATTACCTTCTGAAACACGCTCGCCCGTTCTTACGTATTTTCCAAGTTTGTCGTATATAGTACGTATGAACGCATGCACGTGATGTTACATGTTGATTTCTGTTCCTACAAAAGCAGGCATAGTTGAGTGACTCGGATATTTGAGACTTGATAATCATAGATTGATATCTCTTCACCGAAGGTAAAGTAAATTTTTCATTTCTTTGATTCGTTAAAAATATTATACTTCACAATCATAGATTGTCTTCTTGACGATCTTTCATATGTAACCGCAAACTCAGCGTCGAGAAAATGTTTGCAGTTCCGAACAAGTTCTGACATTCTATGAAACAGATGTGAAAGCATCCATGGAAAAGTGTTCTCATATTAATAGAGTGCTGCTGTTTTTTTTTTTATATAGAAACGTAGTAAGCGGCATCAAAAAAAAGAAAACAGTCGCATGGTTTTCATGAACACGAACACAAATACTTCCGTTATCTCACATAATCCCTTCCACTATTAGCGCAGCTTTCACTACTTTTCAGAACTACATGAGTGGATAGATATCCCAGCCAAACGCATCTGTCTTTTCCCACTATTCTTTTCCTCCTCCTCCCGTCTCTCATTTCGTACCACCACTTCGCGGTCTTTACACTAACTTCTTTATTCACTCAGTACCTGTCTAAACGGGAACCGAGTCATCTATTTGCAGTTGTTTAAGTTGACCAGCAAATTTTGGAGAAACAATGAAGGTTGTGTTATACGCTTTTACTTCCAACCAAAACAAGAGAAACCATAAGATTGTGGACGCTACTTGCAATACAAAATTACTAATTAAGCCTGACATTCAGTTTCATAGAATACTAAGCACCTTATAGTAAAATTCAACAGGAGCAAAATATTCTTGATATAAAAACTATAATATTGGTGCAATGAGTTTCTGATTTTGGTTAGAAAACCATGGAGAGATAATCACCAACTATTTATAAACACACTTATAACTCACGAATGAGTTGACATGGTGCACCCGAAATTTAGCGATTATTATTCTACGATGAGCATTGACCTTTTCAAGGTCTAGAAATCGGGTTCTATAAAAAATGTTAGTGAAAGGTTAACGTCAACATTTCCCCCATATTTGCACATATATTTAAATTTCCATATATCATAATCTCTGTTATAAATCTAATGCAATTAAATAGCGCTTTGTTTGAACTATGTTACAATACTGGTCATTAAAAGTGAAATATGATATCTTACTTTTGTAATTTTGAAAGTGACCACTACTTAAAAACTAATCAATATATATTTCATAAAAGAAAATTGTATATATATATGTATATATATATATATGTATATATATATAATATATATATATATATTATATATATATATATATATTATATATATATATATATATATATAGTAATACCAGCGATTATAATTATTTTTATTTTATCGCAATTTGATTTGTTTATATATGTATATATATATATATACATACATACATACATACATACATACATACATACATACATACATACATACATACTTATAAACATATATATAATTATAGACAGAAATATATATGCTTACACACATACGTGGTGTATATATTCGTGTACACACACCCACCCCGCACACCTACACTTTGAATTGGCATGATGTATCATAGATGTGGCGACATTGTATTGAATAAATTTGCTAAATATATTTCCTCTCCCTTTCTACCAGAGTTCAAATCATCCACAGTGAACCTTGCTTTCTATACTTTCGGTGTCGATAAATAAAATACCAGCACTCAATTGGTGGTCCTGCAGCAGTTTCTCCTGCCAGCTATCACATAATCCTAAGGTTCTTTAACTGATCGTGATATTGTCTGCGCCCGATGAAATCCTCATGGTAATCTGAAACAATATGAGAAAGCATGGTATATACTCATATACTGATACCATGTTACCCTCGATTGTTAACGACGGTGATACTGTCTTCTTTATGGGACAGTAATTATATAGAATAAAGATATGACGAAGAAGCAAACATATGTTAAAATGCTAGTTGTTTATATCCTATTTTTGCAATATCCCTCTTTACATTCAATAAATAATAATATATTCTTTTAGAAATCCTAGCTTAATAATTTAATGATCAAATACTTTTATGTTCATTACTTATTGGCTTCCAATATGAAATTAGGCAAAACTATAATGTAACTTTGGTGTGGCAATAAAGGAAATGATGATTAATACAATCTAAAACAATATCAGATGATGAACTGGCTCACGGAATTAAAGTCGAACAGTAATTGATAATGAAATAGTTCAAAGGCATTGTAGCTAATTAGTTTCTTACTAAATAACTATTATACTATTGATAAACTTGCAGAATTCAAAAGATTACCAATGAACAATGGCGTTCCTTGTGAAATTCTGGCGCAGTTTTCTAACTGAACTTGTAGATATTTCCTGATGTATTTGTGTCTTAAAATGTTGTTTGAGTCCTAATTTAGATATAACAATTTGATTATAAACATTAGGAAATATGAAGGTGACATTACATGTATTGATTTTTCTCCCGTTTTTTGCTAGTTTTGGCAATAAACTTCAGACTACATCCGATTTGTATTAAATAATAATTTTAAAGAAACTATACACTTATATACAGATATATATATATATATATATAATATATATATATATATATATATATATATATATATATTCATAATGCGTGTGTGTATATGGTTTCTTAAAAAACAAATCGATGTTAAATTAATTAATTATAATAATTTAAGCATTAGACTTTTGTACGTTAAATACAGCATTCTCTCCTCATAAATATATGTCAGACAGGTTGCTTTGTGTTGATGAACTCAAAGGGAATGGAAATACAAAATGAATAAATGTGAATGTTATTATCATTTCCCAGTGACTGGTGGTACGCTGACGCAATTGCTAGCGTGTCGGGGATAATGTTTTGCGGCATTTCTTCCGTCTCTTTAAGTTCTGAGTTCAAATTCCGCTCAAGTTGTTTTGGATTTGCCTTTCATCTTTTCGTAAATGATAAAATGAGTACCAACTGGGTACTGGGCTTCATTTAATTGATTAACCCGTCCCCCCGATATTGGTTTCAAATTATGGTGTAAGGCCAGGTATTTCAGGGGAGGTGGTAAGTCGATTACTTCGATCCCATTGCTCAAGCGGTACTTCTTTTATCGACTTCGAAATGATCAAAGGCAAAGTCGACTTTGTGACAAGCTGAACTCGGAACGTAGAGATGGACGAAATACCACTAAGTACTTAGCGCGACGTGCTAACGATTTTACCAGCTCGCCGCCTACCCTCCGCAACCAAATGTTGATGTTGATGGACTACAGTTTGAAACCATTATCATTTTCGAAAGGACTGTACCAAAGTGAATCTTTTATTCACTACCCAGTCCTATTGTAATGATTACAAATGCAAACATTGATTTCTCAAATGTGATACTATTTTGTGTTATAGTAAGATGACTTTTATTTAGAAGCCTACACTTAGTATTGTTTTTAATTACTATTTTCTATGCATTAATCAAGTATGCAGATTTACATGAGAGATTGGATTTATACGAAAATTATGCGTGGTATGTGACTTTTGTTTTTGAACAAACACTTCAATATGACTACATAAAGAGCATGCTTGTAAAAAGGTTGTAATGGCCGGAAATATGCACCAGTTGAAGAGGAGGTACAGATTCAAGATTGACTAGCACCTATATTAAACATTTTAATTTCGTATCAAACTACAGATACTTCTTTGATCACTTTGTTATTGCTAGCTGGGTCTTTTTTTTGTATATAATGTCATATTTGTTAATGCTCTTTATATTCTTCTACAGAATGTATTGTTCAAAATTTTGCAATAAATGATCCAAATTTGAATGAAGTTTTACTCTTAGTTATGAACAAGTATTGTTGTATCGCTATGTGTTATTATCATACTATTATAGACACTGACATTAAAGATCAAGAACAAAATTTTGAATGCAGTATAAATTAATTGAAATTATTCTAAAACCCTGTCGTATTTTTATCTGTTAGTTTCTCTAAAATTTTATCGCGTGTAAATATTTGACATATAGAAAATAGTGGCTGAAGTTAATCATTTAAAAATAATGTTGAATTATCGAAATCGATACAAACTTCTCAGAAATTTTCGTTTAACTTTTAATTCCTCTTCTGACGTTTATCTGAAAGAATTTTGCGATGATATATGTTGAAATAGTCCACAATTATATTCTCTTTATTAGATTATTTTTACCAGTTTTAAAGATTAGCATTCGTTCTATTTGATTTCAACATCAAATAAAATGTTGAAGCAAACATTTTTTTTCAAGATCAACAAGAGAGAAATTATATTATTTCTCTATCTTTGCTATTAAAGCGAATTTATCTTTCCGTGTTATCTAATTTATCAAACCTTCAATGTTACCTAGTGCTTGTTTGAACCTATTATACCTATTGTTACTAAGCTACATTATATCTACTCCCCAATATATACCAAGAACATCCAAATAATGATCAGATAATTAAGGTAGCAACGTTTATTCCATTTATACGTTTGTACGTTAAACTTAAGTTGTTTTATAATCAGTTTTACAAAGCAAAAAGGATACCACCATCTATTTATTCCATTTCTGTATAAATTTGATATAGAAAAAATATAGAAATGATTGATTTTTAAGGATAATTTTAACAGCATTTGCATCGATTACGAAATAATATTTTTACGATAAATTATAAACGTTGATTAGAAATAAATTGATAAAACACTATATTTATATTTTTTTGCAACTTTGTAGCGAATCTCCTATGATAAAGGGGTAATCTATATGCTTGGCGTATCACCCATATAAATTCTCACCCATTGATTTGATTTGATGCTTATTTAATTGAGAACTAACGACACGTCGATTCCTTGGTTTTAAAATCATCAAGATGCAGCTTTACGCCAGCCAAGTTTCTCATGAGATAGCAGTAATAACCACCGCCTACATTCCTATGAAAAATACACTGTTCAATACGTTTGTTTTGAAATGAAAATAGTTGACCGATAGATTCGAACCATCTATATGATAACCTTGATTGAAATTTCCCTACGATGACAGTGATGCTGTGGAGGCGCGAGGCGTAATGGTCAGGATGCTGGACTCAGGATCGTAAGATAGTGGTTTCGATTCCTTGACCAGGCTATACTATTAGGCACAAATAAAAAGATGGTATTAAAATTGTTTATCCACCCTCGTTTTTATCACGACGAAAGTAATCTCTCTTATCAACAAAATATTTTTTAAATGAACTTAGTTTGATACTCATTTGATAAACATTGCTCCTATCAAATGTCAATAATTTAAAGGCTTCTATCCTTGAAAAATTTTAAACTGCACTCCCAACATATTGGACTAAGATAAGCACTGCCGTTTACGCTATTATGAACTGATGCTAATCAATGTTCTTTCAGTTATGCCACAGAAAATAAAACGTTTATATTTCTATTACTACATAACGTGGTCCTATCTGCCCAGAGACTGACGTTATTTTCCACAACTTCAAATGCAGTGATTTCGCACTTTACATACATGTAACATGTGGAGGTACATGGCCTAGTGGTTAGAGCAGCGGATTTTGGTCGATGGGCCGCGTGTTCAAATATCAGACCGGGCGATGTGTGTGTTTACGAGCGAAACACCTAAGCTCCGGTGGAGGGTAATGGCGAACTTCTGCTGACTCTTTCACCACAACTTCCTCTCACTCTTTCCTCCTACATCTTGCAGTTTACCTGCGACGAGCAGGTGTCCCGTCCAAGTGGAGAACCTATACACCAAAGAAACCGCGAAAACGGCCCTATGTTTCACAAGGGGCAAAACAAATTAAGAAAAAGAATATGTAACATACCTCATCTTGAAACATTTAAAACATCGTCAAATTAAGACCTGTCATTTCTAGTTAAAGTATAAAAGTAAAAATGGATGTTTTGAGTTAATTTATTTAAATTATAATAAAGACAACATGACTATTTGAACAGTAATAATACTTATAAATAAATAAAGCTCTAAATTGTGAAAGCCCTCGTGGAAAAAACTTCTGGCTGAAGGCGTCCCAAAACTGACCCTTGTAATTTTTTTTTTTTTTGTTATAGTGTATCTGTTCAGCATTAGGAATCTATAATGTGCCCTTTTTTAATACCTGAGAATCTAGCTCATAGAGTGACTGCATATTGACTTTTTCGCTGACATATTACATGTTGCAGTAAACATCAAGACTCATTTGAACCGTCCACCACACAAGTAACAAAGACATAGCAGTAGATATCAAATAGAGACAAACACGAGATAACGGCGGTTCAGACCAAAATATTCGCCGTTATTTCTTCCAATCCATAGAGTTGCAAACACAGAACCATAAGGAGACCACAGATTATATTTTGGAATGATAATCAATAGCCGGGTTTAAAACTAACAGCTCGTCCATTGCAATATTAGGAATATCGAGTCAATTGGAGGCATACAAGTGAAGGGTTTAGGTCTCAGGAAAATGGCACCCCTTCCCCGTATTAGAAGGCCCAGAAAATGTCATGGATGACACTTCTTCTCTCCTGAGTAAGCCATAAAATCTGTATGAATATCGGCTTCGTTCATAGCCGTCAACGCCACACACGGGAATCTCGCTAGTATATTAGCAAGGGACTGAAATCACATATATTGTATCTCCGTCACCATGAATATCAAAATAGCAATAGTATAAAACGTATAAAATATTGACTGGCTTCTGTTGATAGAGATTTGTGAAGCAATTATTTAGATAATTCTATTCAACTGAGATGCATTTCAGATGTCTTACATTACTTTAGTCATTAAATATATCGAATTAATAAAATAATAGTAATGTAATTTAATAATTTGGTCACAAAGTCTTATATAAAGATTGTCACACGATTCATAATAACTTGTGCTACAAAACGTACGTTTTTACTTACAAGCTGTTATCTTTTACTGATCTCGGCCATTAGAATGTGTGCACGTTACCTATATCAGCTGTTAAGCTCTTGGTGGCAACGGCTGCAACAAGAAATAATTAGAAATTCCATTTATCTTTGGGAAACATATGTCCTCAGGATAACATTGCTGGTAGGGTGAAGGTAAACCCTTTTCGAAATCTTTGCATACAGGTACAGATGCATAATCAATCATCAACGACAAAGGCCTTAGCACCAATGATGTATTTAACACTTTCATATCAAAGTAAGAAGAAAAGCAGTTCATGAAGTTGGCAAACATCGAAAAGAGTAAAGCTGTTTTTCCAGGTTTAAATCACGAAATATGAATGGTTTAACTGTTTTGATTAGTCACTCCAGTTTTAGAGACGGAACTGATGTTCTTAATATGTATATCTACACTAAACTTCAATTAGTTTTAACTCTGATATCATTCATTTATCCAACAATGCTCTATGAATGTGTATCTGTGTATATGTGTGTATATGTGTGTGTGTGTGTGTGTGTCCCCATCCTTAGTAGTTTATTTGGTAAGACTAGTGTAATTTTAAGCAGTGAATATAATTTGTGTACATATCCAGAAAAAAATAGACCTGATGTCAATTCGAAATTAAACCAGTTCAAACATAAGCACTTCTCGCAAACTGTTTCAATCAATTGCCAGTTCTTCCTTCCAAAATTTCATTTTTGACCATGAAAATATCTAAGTGGATATTTTATTATATCTTTATAATTGGATTCTAATGAAGAGTAATCATTATTTCCACAAGCACCTTTACAATGCCATGGGATTAATAAAAAACATACAGCATTGAATATTGTACTTTGTGTGTATATTAAGCATATTTCACAATCAGATAGTTTTTTTTGTCTGGTAAACTTGAAATGTCCCCTGATTAATGTCACCGCATTTATGTTTAGCGGAGTTCATTTTGCCATAAGCAATCAG